>NC_060130.1:976166395-976469425 GCF_021461395.2 Schistocerca americana | reverse complement strand
CTGTGTCTCTGAAATAAAACATCCTACCTCTGTTAGCTAGCGTCAGTATCATGCGTCGTTTCACAGTAGATTCAAAACCAGGTCTGCAAAAGATACATGAGATTCTGTGGCGAGAACTGGTTCTTTCTTCAAAGAATCCTCCTTACCAAGCTACTTTTACAAACCGTTGAAAGCTGAATCTTAGAAACTGAGAATTCGCACAGTCTGAGGCAGAATGATTATCAGCCGCACTGGAATGTAAAGTTTCTAGTGGGATTACTGGAGACTACGTGATTGGTTTTTACTTCATGAAGAAACCTTAAAGAGTTGAGGCTATACACAGTTTCTTACAGAAGGACTCCCGGTTCTCATGGAGGAAGTACCACTCGAAATACGAAGAGGTATGTGACACTAGCATTATCATTGCCCGGTACACTGCCCTCTAGTCGTTTTGTAAGTCCCCCTTCCTTGATGCAATTGGACTTTTCTGTGTTGGGCAGACTGAAAGATGAAATTTATGCAGAAGTTGTGATAAACAGTTTGATACAGGGCATCGGTGCAGTTTGTGGTTGGTTGGTTGGTTTGGGGAAGGAGACCAGACAGTGTGGTCATCGGTCTCATCGGATTAGGGAAGGATGGGGAAGGAAGTCGGCCGTGCCCTTTCAGAGGAACCATCCCGGCATTTGCCTGGAGAGATTTAGGGAAATCACGGAAAACCTAAATCAGGATGGCCGGATGCGGGATTGAACCGTCGTCCTCCGGAATGCGAGTGCAGTTTGTGCAGTGATATTGAACGCAAGACTACCGTCTATCCAGAAATCCTTGCACCGACGACTGCAAACGGGTCTTGTAGTAGGCGGAGCCGGCCAATGTGGCCGAGTGGTTCTAGGCGCTACAGTCCGGAACTGGGCGACCGCTACGGTCCTAGGATAGGATTCCTGCCTCGGGCATGGCTGTGTGTGATGTCCTTAGGTTAGTTAGGTTTAAGTAGTTCTAAGTGCTAGGGGACTGATCACCTCAGAAGTTAAGTCTCATAGTGCTCAGAGCCATTTGAACCATTTTTTTGAGGCGGACAGAACCGCGATGTTGTTTTTACTCTTTTTATATGAGTAGGGTACCAAAAAATTAAATTGGTGATCTTGTGTAGGGATAGGAAACCTATCTTCATGAATCGCGGAATGGGGGAAGTAATAGACATAACATTCATCTCCGCCCCAATGGGTAGTTAGTAGTTGGCATTGCAGGTATGAGCCCAGTTTCCTGGAAATGATGACATCAACATCATTACTTTCTCATGTGCAGTGTCATATTACACTTCAGACTCTTGCACGTGCCATGTCTCGCTGACAGCAGCATCTGCACTTCGTAATCTTTAAGGCCATTCTCAGAATCACAACCCATGGCCAAGGAGGGGAGGGGCAGAAATAATTTAATGTCTGTGTCAGCACTGCACTATCTCCAAGGTTATTCCAGAAATGATGACATCAGCAACAGTAGATCCAACCATATACCAACGGCATGGGCAGAAAGTGGGGTAAGGGTAGGGCAGGAAGGATGGTAGGAAAGAGAAGCGACAGGCCACTACGCCCATGTATCCACATACACCCAACACCCTCCACACACCTGCACCTCCGTTCCAATGTGCCACAACACCCCCAGGCCCAGCTGTGGGCCTGCACCCCAGTCCCACCACAACACCATCCCACCCCAACACTATCCCACCATACCCCCATGCCCCAATCAGCAGCCTAGTATGATGAAGTACCTGAATCGTTTAAAGAACCGAAATATTGTCAACCATGTTAGAATTACTGACTTCCAAAAATTCTCTCTCTCCAGCCACAGTTGTAAATTTTATTTTAAGCTATACACTGAGGTGACTAAAGTCATGGGATAGAGATATGTACATATATAGATGGTGGTATTAGCGTGTACACGAGGTATATAAGATCAGTGCATTGGCGGAGCCGTAATTTGTACTAAGATGTTTCGTTTGAAAAGTTTCTGACATGATCATGGCCGCACGATGGGATTAAACAGACTCTGAATGCAGAGTGGCAGTTCAAGCTAGAAGCATGGGACTTTCCTTATCGGTAATCGATAAGGAAAGTATTCCGACATCCACAGTGTCAAGAGTGAGCCCAGATTACAAAATTTCCGGCATTACCTCTCACCACAGGCAACGCAGTGGCCAAGAGCACTCACTTAACGACCGGGAGCAGCACCGTTTACGTGGAGTTTTAAATGCTAATAGACAAGCAACACTGCCTGAAATACCGCAGAAATCAGTGTGTGATGTATGAAGATTGTAACTTTTAGGACAGTGCGCCGAAATTTAGCGTTAATGGATTTTGGCAGCTGACAACGGATGCGAGTGCCTTTGCTATCATGACGACACTGCGTGCAGCGGCTCTCCTGGGCGTATGTCTATATCGGTTGGACCCTAAATGACTGGAAAACCGTGGCCTTGTCATTTGAGTCCCAATTTCAAGTGGTAAGAGCTGATGATAGGGTCAGAGTGTGATGCAGACCCCACAGAACCTTTGATCCCAGTTGCCAACAGGACACTTTGAAAGATGGTAGTGGCTCCATAATGGTGTGGAATGTGTTTGCATAGAGTGGACCGGGTCCTCTGGCCTAACTGAACCGATCATTGACTGAAAATGGTTATGTTCGGCTACCTGGAGACCGTTTCCAGCCATACATGGACTAGTAATCCTACCCTCCCACATATTACCATTATTTTTCTCTTAGTCTCTTTATTTTCAAAAGATTAGAGAGGCGTAAGATATACAAAAGAAAATCTTCTTATTTATCTTCATTATCTCTTGTTGTTGGCTCCAAGTCTTGTGTCCAGGAGTACATTCTTGAAGCTGAAATTTTGATTTAATATTGTGGGTTCCTGATGACTAAATAACTGAATAACTGATGAAGAGTTGCCTGTACATTTCTTGAATTTTATTCATTGTTACATTATTAAATATCGCACTGTTTTTACAATTTTGACTAAATATTCCGAATTCATTGTTAGTGTCGATCATATAAACACGTCTGCCTCCATCAGAGACATGTCCACTACTACTTACGTTCTGCGGTGTTCACAATATTCCAAAGAGTTTACAAAGCAACAACGTTTACGTACTTTCTTGGCAAAAACGAATCTTTACTAAGCCACATCACTATTTTATAAATGAATCCTGAAATAAATTTAATAATTAGCGTTAGATTGTGCAATTAATAATATGAATTTTAAGTATGTCAGAATTTACAGTTTCAAATATTTCTAAGACAATCGTAATTTTTAAACCTTGGTATATATCGATTGTAACACATTAATTTCTTTTTGCGTATTTTAGCCTGAAACATAATACTTCGTATACAAAATGATATTAAGTTCATTCAGTTAAACAGCTGATATAATCCAGAATGAGATTTTCACTCTGCAGCGGAGTGTGCGCTGATATGAAACTTCCTGGAAGATTAAAACTGTGTGCCGGGCCGAGACTCGAACTCGGGACCTCCTTTGGCTTTCGCGGGCAAGTGCTCTACCAAATTTTTTTTTATCGTTGTGTTTCGTCGTTGCGGACGTCACATGACATCCGTTCAGGTTCGTTGTTGATCCTTTCACTCAGTTTTTTATTGCAGAGGCCAACCAGCTCTCTCACCGAACACGCTGAGCCACCGTGCCGGCTCCAACTGAGCTACACAAGCACGACAGACCTCAGACAGTGCCTCGTCTCCTACCTTCCAAACTTTACGAGGTACTGGCAGAAGTAAAGCTGTGAGGACGGGGCCTGAGTCGTGCTTGGGTAGCTCAGTTAGTAGAGCACTTGCCTGTGAAAGCCAAAGGTCCCGAGTTCGAGTCTCGGCCTTCTACACTGTTTTAATCTGCCAGGAAGTTTCCGCTGATATAATGTTCACCTCTACAAGACTCAATAATATACATGGTATGGGTTATTTCTATAAAAAAGTAGTGTTAGAGGAGGTTGTCCCATTACAGACTTCATGTTCCCAAACAACGACGGAATTTTTATGGATGACAATGCACCACGTCGTCAGTTTGAAGACAATAGGAGCGAATAATTTGGCTACCAAGGTCGCAAGACAAGAGCAGAATCGAACGTTAATTAGACATAATAGAGACGTCAGTTAACGCAGAAAATTTTGCACTTACAACACTCTCGCAACTATGTATGGTTATATAGGCAACATGGCTCTTTATTTCTGTAGAGGACTTCCAACGACTAGCTGAGTCATGCTAGATAGACATCCAGCACTACGCTAGGCAGGAGGAGGTCCAACACGACATTAGGAGGTATTCCATGACTTTTTCCTTATGGGTAGGGGAGGGCTGGCATCACTACAGCCCAGCGCTCTTCAGCCAAATGGCTTTACAAAAATACATGAAGAGGAACTCATACATAGAAAGTGGGATAAAGGGGGACATAAAACACAGTAAACTGAGATGATGGGAGTTAAAATATGCACCATTATGGGGACATGCACTGGGGGGGGGGGGGGGGGGGGGGGTGGCAGTTAAACAGTCGACATAAAGGTAAAAGAACACAGCTCGCTATTCTTTGTGCACTTAAAATACACTGGAGTGAAACAAGTTAAAAGCAATCACAATATAAAAATCACACAGAGTGAGACACTTTAAAGAAAAAAAAACACTGGAAATGTCGGAGCACTCATGAAGAATAAAATCCACGGGTATGGACCTGCCGAGGACTGGAGGATGGAGAGGAGAGAGAAAGAGGGGAGGGAGATGCAGTGGAAGGGGGGCTGAGGGGTCGGGAGGAAGAGGAAAAAGGGGGGCACCAGGAGCACCAAGAGGCAGGAGATAGGTGGGGGCGGGAGATGAAGAGGGACGATAAGGGAGGAGGAGGCGCAGAGACACAGAAAGGGGGCATGGTAGAGGGAGGAGGTGTAGGAGGGGGGGGGGGAACTGCTCAGGGGAAAAGGGGAGGGCAGAGGGAGTACTGTGGAGTAGGGGGAGGAAGGTGGGGTTAGAGTTGGTAAGAGGGGTAGATGTCAGGGCAAAGCCCATCTTCCAAGAGGGGTAAGTGCTGGGAAAGGAGGTAGAGGATGTGAAGATGGAGAGACAGTGGGACACAACAATAAAGGCATGGCAACAGGCTCGGGGTGGAGAGGAAGGGAGACGCAAGGGGGTAGGGGAGACCGAGTCAGTGGATGATATACATGGTGTGCATGTCTTCAAGGAAAAGAAGGTGAAGTAAGGAGATGATGTTGTAGTGGATGTGTGTGGGGAATGGAAGGCAGATACAGAAAGCGATGTGGAGTAGATGGTGGTTTAGGTTTTGGCAGGCGTTATAGAATCTGTGAGGGGCGAAAATCCAAGCGACACTGGTATAACAAAGGATGGGGCGGATCAAGGATTTGTAGGTGTGAAGGGCGATGGAAGGATGCAGTTCCCATGTCCTGCTGGACAGGAGTTTCAGGAGGCAGTCTTTTGTAGGCTTTGTGTTGGATCATAAGGATATGAAGAAACCAGATGAGGTGGCAGTCAAGGGTGAGGCCAAGGTATTTTAGGGTAGGAGTGAGTTGGATAGGATGACCATAAATCGTTAGGTAGAAATCATGAAGACAGAAGGAGTGGGTGGTGCGGCCTATGATGATTGCCTAGGTGTTGGAGGGATTGATATGAAGGACCTACTGGTTGCACCAAGTTGTGAACTGGTCAAGGTGGGTTTGGAGGGTATGTTGGGACGGTTGAAGGGTAGGGTAAAGGGCCAGGAAGGCAGAGCCTGAGAAGTTGTAGACACTGAGGGCCAAGAGGACTTGCAGGTTGGGTGGGCGTCCAGTTCCGCCAACACTTCTGCCTCCATGATCACAGGGCTTAGTTTTGTGATCACAGCACCAAGGGTTGGTGGACAGTGAGGGGACTGGGGCTGAAAGGAGAGGAGGATGTAAGGAAAGGGGTGAGGGACGTTTGGGGGCCAAAGGTGATGGGGGAAGGCATTGGAGGAGATCAATATAGAAAGAGGAAGAGGGGGATTTGATAAGGACTGAGTCTCTGCAGGATACAAGTTGGGTAATGGGGGCACTGGGGACGTATTTATGTATTTTGAGAGAAGGTTCGGGCATCTAGGTATTTTGGATCAGGGTTGGCAAGGATGAGGGTATACAGGGCAAGGGCTGGGGAGGTGGGAGGTCGTGTTCATGTGGGGACTGGAGGGAAGAGGGATGGGAGGTGGTGTTTTGGAGGAGGGGTTGGAAGTGAGGTCGCTACTTGGGTGCCTAGGAGATATTTTGTGGATGGGTCATGGGAGGAGGGGTGAGGGACTGGATGGATGGGAAGGTGGTGGGTGGCAGGCCCCTCTTCTGAGGCAGTTGCACCAGGAATGGTTGTGGAGCGCTCTGTGGTGGCCACTGTGACACAGCAGGCAGTGGCAGGGGAAGGATGAGTAAATGTGGCAGGGTGGGTGGCGGGGATAGAAAAGACTTCACAGCGGTCAATAGCAGTGGGAGGGGACGCAGGAGCAGCAGCAGGGGCAGGAGTAGAGGAAGGAGCAGGGGTAGGGCAGGGGCAGGAGCAGCAGCAACAGAAACGTGGGGATTCAGGGATGAGGAGGAGGTAGAAGGAGAGGAGACTGTAAGGAGGGGAGGTGCAGTAGACAGGTTAAGCCCAGAGGAGACACTCCATGAGGTAATAGTGGGTGCAGGGGAAGGGGAGGTGTAAATGATGGTGATAGTGGGGGTGTCCGTGATGGAAGGCGTTGTTCAGTGGCGAGAGGAGTCGCCGAAGTGCCATAGGAACTAAAATGGGGGACGGCGGAGGCGAGCAACGGATGGCAGCAAGCACTGGAAGGCGGCGGCGGCATGCAACATTAGGCAGTGGCGGGGGCGCTGGGAAGAGACGGCGGTGGGCACCGGGCGGCGGTGGTGGCGGCGGTGGCGGCGGCGGCAGTGATCACCGGGTGGCGGTTACGGGCACCAGGCGGCGGCGGCAGTGGGCCCTGGGCAGCGGCGGCAGTATTGTACCGCTTCACATAAAAAAGAGACACACATTTTTTGTGTTAGGGAAGGAAGATATAAGGTGCCTTAATACCATATATCACTTAAACTGGGGCCCCCATATATCATCATAGCATCCCCTATCCTCATTCGACGCCTCACAACGGAAGTCCTTGATCCAATTGGAAGTGATAACCTACCTATCCTCCTCACTGTCTCCTACACACTATGTCATCCTTGTGCACGCCATCCAGAATTTGTCTACCACTACTCATGTGCCATCTTGAATGCCTACTATGAATTCATAGATACGCAGCTTGGAAGCCGTTACCTCACTTTTGAGCAACCTGATAGTACGCTCCAAGCACATATATCTTGCAACAACCTTGCAGTAAGCTATATCCGCTCACACCCCTACAAAGACCATATATCCTCATCGTCCTACTCTGTCACCTCAATCAAGCACTACTTCTCCTCCGAAAATCTCTTCGCTTATACCGTGTTTTCCTATGGACCCGTGACCAGGATGCACTCACATCCCACTGGCAAATACAGAGGCACATCATCAATTTACTCAGCGCTAAAAAACGCTGGGGTTGGCACCTGTCCTGCACCAGGGTAAATATTACACTCCTCATTAACCATTCCAAGTACTGGAACGCATTCCACCAACTCACTGGCAACCATTCCCTCTGTTACTACCCGCTACTGCACAACAACCATCCCTTACTGACAACCAGATCGGATCGGGCCACTTTACTTCTTATCTTTGTGGCATCTTTTCCGTCCCTGATGACCCTTGCTTTGTTTGCTCCCTCTTCCTTATCATTCACGAATGATCAAATACCACTGACCGATCCCTGATACCCAGCTTCCAGTACTTGGAGACTACCACAAACTGAATAAAGCAGTTAAATCACAGCACATGGCATAAAACAAGTACTTCATAGAAAACACACATGTTATCTGGTCACAACTACATCGTCTGTTGTCACCTTAAAGAATACTCACTGTCCTATCTAGTCGCCCTACCACTTTTCTCTCACAGCTACTGACACCTCCTCATACTGCCCCATCTGTCTCTCCTCAGTATTCAACAAGCACATCTGAACCAACACCATTCCCTTCCCATTAACCAATGTGGCTTCTGTCCCAACGTCTTCTGTGATGACTAGTTCCTGGACATCACCCATATCTTCTCCCCTCACCTCAGTACTTGTAAATCCACTATCTTCGCCTCCATTGACATGGTGAAAGCCAACGACTGTGTGTGGCGTTCTGGTCTCCTCTCCATACTCCAGACCTATACACTTCCAATTAAATATTTTCACTTTATTGCACACATCCTCTCTAATCTCTCATCCTTCGTCACAGTTAACACCACCAATTCCTGCACCTTCCATCCCACTGCAGATGCCCCTAAGGCTCTATCCTCCCCACCCCCCCCCCCCCTCTTTGTCTCCTTTACACTGCTGATATACCCAAACCACCTCCACCAATCCACCTCGTTCAGTATGCTGATGTCAACGCTTTCCTCACCGCTTATACTATACTCCACAAATCACAGTAGTGCTTCCAAACCAACCCAATTCTGTTTATCTCCTGGTATAACAAATGGTTCCCCAAAATTAAGCCTTCCAAAACCCAGGCACAAATCATAGGGCTCACCACATGTAACTTCGGTCTCGATGACATTTACTTCACTATCTAAGACCATCCTACCCACTTAAGAAACACACCGAAATACCGTGGACATACTATTGGCTAGCTATTGAAGCGGAAACTTCGTGTACTAAACACCCAACATAAAAAACCACGAAAGACTAAAACTACTAACTGCCCGAACCTGGGTACTGCACTCTTCCACAGCCCTTCACACGTACAAAACCCCAATCTAACCCATCATTTGCCATCCAAATGTTGCGTGGACTTCCCCCCCCCCCCCACCCCCCCTCCTAGTTCTGTAAATATCTCCAGATCCGTGAACACCACGAACTCTGCCTTGTCTTTCAGATCGCTTTGTATCCCAACAACTACTCCCACCACGTCGATCCGTCCACTGCAGTGCTCCACCCACATACACCTCGCTTCTACTATCCTCTACCGAGCGAGGTGGCGCAGTGGTTAGCACACTGGACTCGCATTCGGGAGGACGACTGTTCAATCCCGTCTCCGGCCATCTTGATTTAGGTTTTCCGTGATTTCCCTAAATCGTTTCAGGCAAATGCCGGGATGGTTCCTCTGAAAGGGCACGGCCGATTTCCTTCCCAATCCTTCCCTAACCCGAGCTTGCGCTCCGTCTCTAATGACCTCGTTGTCGACGGGACGTTAAACACTAACCACCACCACCTCTACTATCCTCTACGACCAACTTTCCCCTTTCAACAGCAGACTACCTTCTCCAGGGAAAGTCTTTCCAGCTTTTGTGCCAGTGAAGGTTTTCTTTTGAACATCAGTGTCCTGCATTGTTCTTATTTAATGCGTTTTTATATTTTTCAAATGCAATCATATTGCTTTTCTCCTTTTTTTAATTTTTAATACAGCTTTTTTTAACTCAAGGCGATGGGAGTCATGCCACTTGTATACGTAGAAACGTCCATTTTATTTTCACCTTTAAAAGGTTTGAAGTCATTGTAAATACCTCAACTTTCCGCTTCTCGTTTTTCTTCTCGATCAGCGTTTATCGTTGATTGGCTGAAGAGTGGGTTGACTGTAGCTCTGATAGGCCACTCATCCTCCCCCTCACCCCCGAGACCATACGTGGAGTGGGGAAGGTGAAACAACAATAAAGAAAAACAATTAAGCTGCTGAACGAAAGAAACAGCTAATAAACACATAATCAAAGATGGCAACTGTGAGAGATGCGACAATTCCATAGATAATGCCGAAGTCGATACCTCAGAAATAAAACAACATACCATTTATTGTGAGACGTCTCACCCTTTGTAAGCAAAATGAAGCCACAAAACTTAAGTATACCGCATCCAAACTGTCAGTCTAACTCACTGAAATGCATGCTTATTGTAATATAAGCAAGGCCTATACGAAAATTCGATCGAAAATAAATTTGTATTCAAAGTAACGTTTTGTAAAACTTTCAAGCACGATGAGACATCAAATACGCCTAACGCGTGACTCAACACCCTTCATTGCTATAAAGGCTACACAAACGCCCCAAACATATTAGAGAGACGTTTAGTGACATTTAGATGTTCAATAAAGTGTGTGCACGCCATAGTTTGTAACTAATTTACGTTCATATACTTCCATAATTGTCATCTGTATAAGTTGTAGGGATGTTCCAGGGCAGGTTGCACTAAGATACGAACGTTAAGTGAAAAAGTTGACACAATGCGCCGTTTCCGAGTTATTTAGCATTGAAGATTGTCAGTGTAGATTGAAAATTTTCAGATAACCAAACAAACCACTCGTTGGGCTACACTGCCCTTGGCAAGCGGCTTACATATATAGGGTGTCCCATTTATCTCGACCACCCTAAATAACTGTTTGTCCAGATGCAAAATTACAAAATGTTTCAAGCAAATGTTCTTTAGCCGTCAGGGGGACATCAATCAGCACGATTACCTTCGTTGTAGCTTTTTCTTTTTAAAAACATATGAACAGCGGCATGACTTAAATGGCACCCTGTATTTTTTATTCGGTAATTAATTTCTTCTCCTAAAGACCTATTCAAAAATTTGTCACAGTGTACCATTCACTGAAACACAACGTTATTAATTACAAAACACAACATTGACTTTGAGCCCAGGATCACAAACTCGTCCACTTGCTGGAGTTGTCAGAAAACAAATGAAAACCAAGTAGAAACATAACACAAATTTGACTGTGACTCTCCTATACCATTGCCCAGGAGTAGAACATTCAAACGTGCCCAAAGTGGTGGCCCTTAAACCGATACATTGGTGCACTCGTTGAATGAAAGAATTATTTACTGCTTCCAGTGTTGCCTGCTGAAGAGTATTACAAGCTAGCGGGATACGTTTTTCCATGTCCTCTGGAGTTGTTGGAATATCGCAATAGACAACGTCTTTAAGCCATCCCCAAAGAAGGAAGTCCAGAGGATTTAAATCCTAAGACCTAGCAGGCCCAGTAACTGCTCCTCCTCAACCTTCGGTTCAGAACACGACGTGCACGTATGGCATTATGTGCTGGACATCCATCGTGTTGATACCACATAAGCATTCTGGATCTTAGCGGCACTGCATCCAGAGGAGGAAAAAGATTTCATCTGAGGATGTTGGCATACGCTGTGCCGTTTAGGCTACCATTGATAAAATAAGGGCCAATAATTGTAGTACCAAGTATCCCACACCAGACGTTAACTCTCCACTGATGCTGATGTTCCAACTGTCTAAGCCATCGTGGGTTGTCCCTGGAGCAATAATGCATGTTCGTTGTATTTACCTGTCCTGTGTTTGAGAAGGAACATTCATTTGTAAATAGAACATTGCAGAAGGAGTTCGGGTTGGCGAGGATTTGCTGCTGTGCCACTGACAGAACTCTGCAAGATTCTGGAAATCATTTCCATGCAATTATTGATGTTGGTGTACGAGGTAAGGATGGAACCGGTGGCGTGTAAGAACACGACGTACATTAGTTTTAGGAATACCAATCTCGTGCTCAAGCTGCAATGTGCTCACATGTGGATTTATAGCAACGGAAGCGAAAACAGTAACTTCGACAGCTTCGTCTGCGCGAGTGCTACGATGATAGCGTTGTCTTGGCTTGATAGTTCCCGTTTCATGAAGAGTCGCAACAAGACGAGAAAACATCCATCGGGAAAGTGGGTTCTTGTCAGGAATCGCTCTCCGTACAGTTCCGCTGCCTGCGTAGCATTTCGTCTACCTTTAACAACAAAAACAATAAAAGAAACTTTATGTCGATGAAATTTGTAGGAAGGACAGCCTTTACTGTATGCCTACTGTAAGCAACCGTATTCAAAAGGACTGAACTACTGTTCTAAATGTACCCGTACATGAGAAAACAGTACTGTAATTACTCTTCTGCTAACTTACATTTCCCATAGATGAGTAGCATTGTTTCCTTCTGTTGTTGGCGTACATTCAACTCACACAACTCTTCAACTGACCTTGGTTGATGGTACGACGGGTGTGCATTCTAATTATGTTTACATTTGTCCTCTGTCAACGTCAGCATGTGGATGTTTTCCGTTACCCCGAGTACCTGCACTAAGGGCTGGGAGCGTCAACGTTAGTGTTGTGTTATGTAATTAATAACACTGCGTTTCAGAGAATGGTACACTGTGATACATTTTTGAATAGGTCTTTAGGAGAGGAAATGAATTACCGAATAAAAAATACAGAATGCCATTTAAAAAATTCATACCGCTGTTCATATCTTTGTAAAAAAACAAAGCTAGAACGAAGGCAATCGTGCTTATTGATGTCCCCCTGACGGCAAAAGAACATTTGCTTGAAACATTTTGTAATTTGCATCTGGACAAACCGTTATTTAAGGTGGTTAAAATAAATGGGACACTATATACTACTGAAGAGCCTAAGACACTGGTACCCCCATGTAACATCGTCTATGACACCAGCGAGCACACAGAAGTGCCGCAACACGAAGTGGCATCGACTAGACTAATGTCTGAGTAGTGCTGGAGGGAATTGACATCATGAACCCTGCAGGGCTGTGCATAAATCCGTAAGACTACGAGGGAGTGGAGATTTCTTCTGAACAGCAAGTTGCAAAGCATCCCAAATATGTTCAATAATGTTTATTTCGGGGCAATTTGGTGGCCAGCGGAAGTGTGTAAACTCAGAATAGTGTTCATGGAGCCACTCTGTAGTAATTCTGAACAGGTAGAGTGTCGCATTGTCCTGCTGGAAATGCCCAAGTTCGTTGGAATTCACAATGGATATGACAGGGTGCAGGTGAGACAGGATGATTACGTACGTGTCATCTGTCAGAGTCGTATTTAGACGTATCAGGGGTCCCCTATCACTCCAACTGCACATGTCCCACATCATTACAGAGCCTACACCAGCTTTAACAGCCCCCGCTGACACGCAAGGTCTATGGATGCATGAGGTTGTATCACATCCGTACACGTCCATCTGCTCCATACAATTTGAAACGAGACTCGTCCGACCGGACAACATGTTTCCCGTCATCAACAGTCCAATGTCGGTGTTGACGGACCTAGGTGAGGCGTAAAGCTTTGTGTCGTGCAGTCATCAATGGTACACGAATAGGCCTTCGGCTCCGAAAGCCAATATCGACGATGTTTCTTTGAATGGTTCGCACGCTGATACTTGTTGATGGTCCAGCACTGAGATCTGAAGCCATTGGCGGAAGTGTTGCACTTCTGTCACGTTGAACGATCTTGCAGGATCTTTTTCCACCGCACTGAGGTCGTAGATTTGATGTTTTGCCGGATTCCTGATATTCACGATTGTTGTTGTTGTGGTCTTCAGTTCTGAGACTGGTTTGATGCAGCTCTCCATTACACTCGTGAAATAGTCGTACGGGAAAATCCCCACTTCATCGCTACCTCGGAGATGCTGTGTCTTATCGCTCGTGGGCCAACTATAACAACACGTTCAGAGTTACTTAAATCTTGATAACCTGCCATTGTAGCAGCAGTAACCGACCTAACAACTGCGCCACGCACTTGTTGTCTTATATAGGCGGTGTCGACAGCAGCGTCGTATTCTGCCTTTTTACATATCTCTGTATTTGTATATGCATGTCTGTACTAGTTTCTTTGTGCCCTTCTATGAGGTTGACTTTTACGGAATGGAAACACTTCCAAATTCGTTTCAGAACCAATGCCTCAATACAGTTCAGCTGAAATCGTGCCAAGACGACCATGGTCTAAATACAACAAGCACGAGCCTAAATTGGCTTCATTCAGTGTTTGGCGGCTTGCCACTAAGCAGCGAACACATGAACTTGGTGACGTGGGGTACTTTCACAACGATAATGGTGACGAAATTGTGTGATTTAATTGTGGTGGTTCTTAGTAGCATTGGCATGAGGGAGAGGTTTTGTGGACAGCACACATTCTATGGTTCTTCTAATTTATATTTGTTATTTGTCTAAATGGCGCTGAATTTGTGGACACTATCTGCTTGATAAAAAAGGCGCTAATTATAGCAAATAATGTGTCAAATATTAAACTTGAGGCAAATATCCCAAACAAAGCAATGTCATCTGAACAGCACGTCGCTGTGGGGCTCGTCTATTTCAAAATTGCTTGCAGGACAAGATGAGTGAAATATTCCTTCGATGTAGACACGTTTCTATTTGTGTTAAATGTGGAGTCTCCAGTTCCTCCTGTATTGTGTATTGATAGCCTGTAGCATCTACAGTTGGATTAATTTTTTCGTTGTGATTAAGAAAGTATTGGCAAATAGTTTTCGTCCCTTTGCAGAGCTTAATTGTCACTGTTTATATTATAATAAGCGTCTGTTTTAAAGCACAATAAGTGTGTTTCTTTGTAAGCAACTTACCACACAATTACTTTATGATGAGTCATACATGTATAAAGCAGTGCTAATTGTGCATTTCTGAATCATATACAGCAACATTCAGATCATGAGCTACAGAACGTCTTTGAAATTTCGTATTAGGAAATAATATTCACAGCTGGTATTGTGATGGAAGCTGGTAGGCATACTAAAGAGATATATAGCCATCTACACTAACTTTGTGGTGTATTTTAAATAGAATGACATGGTCTGAGAACACAAAGTCAGCAGTATCAGGCTGTTGGTCACTTACTCAGCTGCAACCCCATCTTCGTGCTACAGTCAAATCGTTTACAGTAAAATAGAAGTGGGTGATAGATGGTGAATAACAACGATAACAGTTTACAGTTACTCCATTATAGTAGGTTCCACTCGTTATATTCAAGCAATCATTCCGGTAATGTGTCTCCCACATTTTTATCCAGTGCCTCTGTCAGTTCTGTCAACATTGAATACGGTGCCCCTAGTATCACTGCTCTGTGCTAGTTGCTTCCATGTGATGTCAGTTAACGAACAACTTACAGAACAGTCGATGAGTGGTATTTAACAAGTTATCTGCTGTTTGTCTAATCGCATACATATAGTCCATTAACCACAATCTATCTCCATATGTCAATAATGAGAGGGTCTGACTCTGTGAAATACGTCATAGAATTGCTATTTTAAAACTTGGGGAACATTGTTCTACACAATACTGACAAACACAAATCAGAAAACGAATGGTATTTGAGGGGGGGGGGGGGGAGGGAGCTCTACAAATTTGACTGTTTACATTAATGCAGTCCGAGGCCCTACTATATTCAAATGGAATCACGAAATCAACAACGTCCACCAGTACATGGAAACAAGCAAAGTAAATGTGATGTCTGAAAGCGAGATATCGAGAGATTCACGCAAATATCAGACGGCCTCAGTGATTTCCTTTTCTTTATTGTGGTTTCATTCCCCTGCCTCATATTGGCAGGGGAGGGCTGTCAGCGGCACAATCCACCGCTCTTCAGCCGAGTGACATCACAGCTAATACAAGAAGAAACTGTTACATATAAAGACGATAAAAAAGGGGGACATAAAACAGAGTAAGGGGAGATAATGGAGGTAAAGACGATAAAAAAGGGGGACATGAAACAGAGTAATTTTGAGATAATGGAGGTAAAAATACACTGACATGGAGACATTCATGGGGTGAAAATCAAAAAGTTGATATAGTGGGCGATTTTTAGAACACAAAAAAGGCACTGAATTCACATGCACAGGTTAAAAGTTGGCCACAGTATTAAAATCACTCCAGAACAACACACTTTAAACCCACTTGGAGCACACACGATGAAGAATAAAACTGCCAGGTGGGACCTGCCGAGGGAGAGGCTGGAGAGGATGGAAAAGGAGGGGAGAGCAAGGTGCAGCAAGGAAGGGGGCGGGATGAAAAGAGTGGGGGCTTCAGCGTGTCCACCAAGTGCCTCACTGAGTGAGAGGCAGGCGCTTAAATACATGATAGTGTACCTCACTATTGGCCGCTGGGACCATGCGCTCCACAGTGGCGCCCTTACACTGTATGCGTCCAGGAGCGCGCGCATCCTCGACTTAAGGCGCGACGGCTGCGGAGACCCATGGTGGTAATAGAGGTCCATGCTGCCTGGCACAGATTTGAAACCCGCAGCACTCGGTACCAGAGGATCCACCAATACGGCTTTTCTCGGCAGTTTGCCGGCCGCGGTGGTCTAGCGGTTCTAGGCGCGCAGTCCGGTACCGCGCGACTGCTACGGTCGCAGGTTCGAATCCTGCCTCGGGCATGGATGTGTGTGTTGTCCTTAGGTTAGTTAGGTTTAAGTAGTTGTAAGTTCTAGGGGACTGATGACCACAGTAGTTAAGTCCCATAGTGCTCAGAGCCATTTGAACAATTTCTCGGCAGTTTGCTGATTCTAACAGAGTTAGTTGAATGTAACGCCCACGTTGGCGCAGAAGGAACCTGTGGGCGGCCGCGTTTCACAAGCACCTTGAGACGGAACGACGTGGGGGCCGCTGAAACGGTGGGTTTCCTCACCGAGACGGACAGTTTGCGTTCTGTTATCCACTACACTCTGATAGTGGTGGAAGAACTCACATCCCAGGATGACATAAAAATCTTGCCTTCGTTTTCGAATTACATCCGTGTCAAAAGAGTAGTGGCTGGCTCCGATTTTCGACTTAACTTGGCAATACCCAGTGTGTATGATTATCTCGTCACTCATACCGCTAATATGGTAACGGGGTGGTTGTAACTCTTGTCTATCCCCATATCCTACGAATAATACGCTGGTTTGTGTTCGTGTATCTATAAGCACTCTTACCTTCTTCCCTCGAACTTTAACGTTGAGGAGGATGCTAGCCGCCTCATTTACGACACCGTGGCGTACTGGGTTCGTAAATTTTACAGGGGGCGCGGTGTGGCACCGGGACTGGCCCCTCGACCGTTTCCCGGCTGTCTTTGGGGTCGTAGTGGATTGTTGGAGAATTGTTCCTTTTGCTGGTTGTACGAGGGGCCTCCATTTCCCGGGTTCTGCGGGCAGTTTTTACTCATATGTCCTGTGGTTCCACACTGAGAACAATAAGTTGCACGGCAGCATGGCCTGCCTTTCGGCAGCGTTGGCATGCCTGCTCGTATTTAAAAATTGGACACGGCTGTTCGTCCGAGCTCGCCGAACTGGTGACAAAATGTGCTATGTCCTCTCACATCATCTCTAGTCGTGTGGTATCATGCAATGACGGAGGGAGGGGGTGGGGGTGGTTGGGGAGTTGTTAGAGGGTAATGCTCTCCTCCAACTTACGAGTCGATTCCAAGTATAAACATGTCAATGGAGCGGGCTTCCGCTTGCTCGATTAACACCTCGTTCCAGGCGGGAACCCAGCGTGTAAGTGCTTCAAGCCACAGCGCGGATTTGGTCAGCAAATGCCTCTACATTCTCCCCTTGCTTCGACAACTTCTCCCTGTACTAGCGGGCATCACGCCTGTCCGAATATCTTTCTTTCAATCCGGCCACTAACTTGGCAAAAGAGGTGTATCCCTAAGGGTGTGAACTGATTCGATGTATGTACGGGCGTCACTCGACAATTTAGGGCAGAGTACATTTAATACAAAATCGTCTGGCCAAGCGCAAGCGCGGCAGACATCTACATCCATACTCCGCAAGCCACCTGACGGTGTGTGGCGGAGGGCACCCTGAGTACCTCTATCGGTTCTCCCGTCTATTCCAGTCTCGTATTGTTCGTGGAAAGCAGGATTGTCGGTATGCTTCTGTGTGGGCTCTAATCTCTCTGATTTTATCCTCATGGTCTCTTCGCGAGATATACGTAGGAGGGCGCAATTACTGCTTGACTCTTCGGTGAAGGTATGTTCTCGAAACTTTAACAAAAGCCCGTACCGAGCTACTGAGCGTCTCTCCTGCAGAGTCTTCCACTGGAGTTTATCCATCATCTCCGTAACGCTTTCGCGATCACTAAATGATCCTGTAACGAAGCGCGCTGCTCTCCGTTGGATCTTCTCTATCTCTTCTATCAACCCTATCTGGTACGGATCCCACACTGCTGAGCAGCATTCAAGCAGTGGGCGAACAAGCGTACTGTACCCTATTTCCTTTGTTTTCGGACTGAATTTCCTTAGGATTCTTCCAATGAATCTCAGTCTGGCATCTGCTTTACCGACGATCAAATTTATATGATAATTCCATTTTAAATCACTCCTATTGCGTACTCCTAGATAATTTATGGAATTAACTGCTTCTAGTTGCTGACCTGCTATTTTGTAGCTAAATGATAAGGGATCTATCTTTCTATGTATTCGCAGCACATTACACTTGTCTACATTGAGGTTCAATTGCCATTCCCTGCACCATGCGTCAATTCGCTGCAGATCCTCCTGCATTTCAGTACAATTTTCCATTGTTACAACCTTTCGATACACCACAGCATCATCCGCAAAAAGCCTCAGTGAACTTCCGATGTCATCCAGCAGGTCATTTATGTATATTGTGAACAGCAACGGTCCCATGACACTCCCCTGCGGCACACCTGAAATCACTATTACTTCGGAAGACTTCTCTCCATTGGGAATGACATGTTGCGTTCTGCTATCCAGGAACTCCTCAATCCAATCACACAATTGATCTGATAGTCCATATGCTCTTGCTTTGTTCGTTAAACGACTGTGGGGAACCGTATCGAACGCCTTGCGGAAGTCAAGAAACACGGCATCTATCTGTGAACCCGTGTCTATGGCCCTCTGAGTCTCGTGGACGAACAGCGCGAGCTGGGTTTCACATGAACGTCTTTTTCGAAACCCATGCTGATTCCTACAGAGTAGATTTGTAGTCTCCAGAAAAGTCATTATACTCGAACATAATACGTGTTCCAAAATTCTACAACTGATCGACGTTAGAGATATAGGTCTATAGTTTTGCACGTCTATTCGACGTCCCTTCTTGAAAACGGGGATGACCTGTGCCCTTTTCTAATTCTTTGGAACGCTACGCTCTTCTAGAGACCTACGGTACACCGCTGCAAAAAGGGGGGCAAGTTCCTTCGCGTACTCTCTGTAAAATCGAACTGGTATCCCATCAGGTCCAACGGCCTTTCCTCTTTTGAGCGATTTTAATGGTTTCTCTATCCCTCTGTCGTCTATTTCGATATCTACCATTTTGTCATCTGTGCGACAATCTAGAGAAGGAACTGCAGTCCAGTCTTCCTCTGTGAAACAGCTTTGGAAAAAGACATTTAGTACTTCGGCCTTTAGTCTGTCATCCTCTGTTTCAGTACCATTTTGGTCACAGAGTGTCTGGACATTTTGTTTTGACCCACCTACCGCTTTGACGTAAGACCAAAATTTCTTAGGATTTTCTTCCAAGTCAGTACATAGAATTTTCCTTTCGAATTCATTGAACGCCTCTCGCATAGCCCTCCTCACACTACATTTCGCTTCGCGTAATTTTTGTTTGTCTGCAAGGCTTTGGCTATGTTTGTGTTTGCTGTGAAGTTCCCTTTGCTTCCGCAGCAGTTTTCTAACTCGGTTGTTGTACCACGGTGGTTCTTTTCCACCTCTTACGATCTTGCTTGGCACATACTCATCTAACGCATATTGTACGATGGTTTTGAACTTTGTCCACTGATCCTCAACACTATCTGTTTTTGAGACAAAACTTTTGTGTTGAGCCGTCAGGTACTCTGAAATCTGCTTTTTATCACTTTTGCTAAATCTTCCTACCTTTTTTAATGTTTCTATTTACGGCTGAAATCATCGATGCCGTAACCGCTTTATGATCGCTGATTCCCTGTTCTGCGTTAACTGTTTCAAATAGTTCGGGTCTGTTTGTCACCAGAGGGTCTAATCTGTTATCGCCACGAGTCGGTTCTCTGTTTAACTGCTCAAGGTAGTTTTCAGATAAAGCACTTTAAAAAATTTCACTGGATTCTTTGTCCCCGCCACCCTTTATGAACGTTTGAGTCTCCCAGTCTATATCCGGCAAATTAAAATCTCCACCCAGAACCATAACATGGTGGGGAAATCTACTCGAAATATTTTCCAAATTATCCTTCAGGTGCTCAGCCACAACAGCTGCTGAGCCAGGGGGCCTATAGTGATTTCCAACTACCATGTCTGAGCCTGCTTTAACCGTGACCTTCACCCAAATCATTTCACATTTTGGATCTCCGTCAATTTCCTTCGATACTATTGCACTTCTTATCGCCATAAACACGCCTCCCCCTTCACTGTCCAGTCTGTCTCTGCGGTATATATTCCAATCTGAGTTTAGGATTTCATTACTGTTTACGTCTGGTTTCAGCCAACTTTCTGTCCCTAGTACTATATGGGCGTTGTGACCATTTATTAATGAAAGCAGTTCTGGGATCTTTCTATAGACGCTCCTGCAGTTTACTATTAGTACATTAATATTGTTATTCCCTGTTGCATTTTGCCTACTCCTACCTTTCCGCCTCTCAGGAGGCGTCTTGTCGGGCCTAGGGAGGGAATTCTCTAACCTAAAAAACCCCCATGTGCACTCCACACGTACTCCGCTACCCTTGTAGCCGCTTCCAGCTTGTAGTGCACGCCTGACCTATTCAGGGGGACCCTACAATTCTCCACCCGATAGCGGAGGTCGAGAAATTTGCACCCCAGATCTCCGCAGAATCGTCTGAGCCTCTGGTTTAAGCCTTCCACTCGGCTCCAAACCAGAGGACCGCGATCGGTTCTGGGAACGATACTACAAATAGTTAGCTTTGATTCCACCCCGCGAGCGAGGCTTTCCGTCTTCACCAATTCCGCCAACCGCCTGTACGAACTGAGGATGACCTCTGAACCCAGACGGCAGGAGTCATTGGTGCCGACATGAGCAACAATTTGCAGTCGGGTGCACCCAGTGCTCTCTATCGCCGCCGGTAGGGCCTCCTCCACATCTCGGATGAGATCCCCCGACAAGCAAACAGAGTGAACACTTGCCTTCTTCCCCGACCAGATCCAAAAATGGATGGCTCACCATTTGAATGGTACTTTTGAAATCATCACTGAGTGATATTGCTTGCATGAATAAGGTTATCAAAGAATCGAAACCGCACGTTCCCTTCAAGTTGTACGTAGCAGATTTGAATTTGCTTGATGACCCATTTGGGAAAAGTGGCAAATGAATGTCTATGAATTTCTTAGTCGAATTCCAGTTTGGGCAATCATCTAAGTGGTTTTTCTTGCTCTTAGTTTGCATGCTCGATGTTGTAATGATTTCATTTTGAAGCTTTTTCGGCATTGCACTCTCCTCCATTTTATTCTTACAGGTCTCTCGGTTTTCTTCTGTTTTCGAACCACAGGATGAAATATCAGTGACATCCCTGGTGAAGCATGATTCTCGATAGTCTTTTGTGGAATGACATATCTCTTTAGAGTCCAAATTCGGCAGTAAATTATCATCTGAAGAGCGCTGAAAAGACACACTATCACTTTTGACTGAGAGACTGTTGTTCTCCGCATTCATAACAAATGAGCTCGAAGTAGGAGAAAATCTGTATTCAAAACTATTAAAAATTTTGTTTAACTCTGTCTCATTGGCATCATCGAGCTGGGTCTCACTTCGTAAGGTATTGTTCAGTGTGCTCTCAGAATGATGAAGGATATGTTTGCTTTTGGGGTTTGTTATCTTCAGCTTCTTATCTTTTCCTCTCCAGTTTTCTTCTTCATGGTAAGGCAACAATGATTCAGTTGGTTTGTGCTTCGCAGCTTGCTCTGAATCTTGTTTTTCCATCATAAGTGGCGCTAACAGTTTTGTTTCCTCACGCAGCCACTTCAAATGTTGAAAAATGAATTTGTCTACTCGTAAAGGCAGCTTGTCAAAGCCCATTGTCTTTAATTTTGAAAATTGTCCATCAGTCGCTGCTGACGAACGAATAGATAAAGGAATATGGAATGAAGGATACATCACAGCTGTCCACAGCGGTATATAGTACATCATCTCATTCAGCATCTCTGCAGCATTAGGAATGTTGTATGGATTCACATCAAAGAGATTGTCATCCTTAGTCTGATTCGCGATGACTTCAGCTTCATTGTAGATACGTTTTGCCCTATCAATCCACGCGTTTGCAGTAGATTCCTTAGAGTTCAAAACTGATTCCAAAAGACAGTCATAATTGTTTTCAACATCATCAGTTTTCTTGTCATCATCTTTGTTTTCGTCAATATATGAATGACGTGGACCACCTCTGATAATGTTATCAAGGTGGCGCTGATGTTCCATTGATGAATATTCTTGACCGCACTCATCAATACCAAGATGTTCACTCAACGCAACAACCAAAAGTGAGCGCAAAGCACTTTCAATATCACGAAAATCTGTCATCATGTAAATATGGGCCAAAACTCGAAGATAAAGTTGTTTGACTTGTGATTTACCTCTCGAGAAGCATTTCCACCTCGAAATCATGACCATAAAATGGTTTAAAACTATTCTCAAACAACACTAGGGTAGAATTACTCTTTCATGCAAAACAATATGACTATAACACCTATTCAAATAATCTGTTAAGTCCGAGCAATTGGCTATTGCTCTAGAAATGGCAACCAACAAAGCCTTACCAAAATCAGTTACCATGATATTTGGTCTGGGAGCTCCAGATCTGACGATTTCCATAAAGAAAAATGACAAGAATGATGAGTCATGCCTAGAGGATATCATCTGATAAGTTGGGCAACTGATTGATGATCGATTGACGATATTTGGATCTTTACTAGTGACGTTTACTTCGCGGATGCACATGTACTGATACAGGTATATGTACTTCGACTTAATTTCCACACAGTCAGCCCTGTTTGACAGATCCCTAAATCGTGAAATAACTCGAAATGCAACGCCACCTGTAGCATCTACTGAATCGTATACACTGCTATTGATTTGATGTCAATATTTGTGCAACTAACTTTGATCTTTCAGCCAATATATACAGAAGAATGGGTCCAATCCGATTGCGTGAATTTCGTCCCGATGGGTTGTATGTTTTGCAATTTGCAAGTTTTCAACAGGCTTACTAGTTGTTATACCAAATCGTTTGTCCCTTTCGTCTTCTTTAGCCTTTCTCAAGACATCAGCATTTAGAAAATTTGGAGGAATCATGTCTCCGAAAGGCATGTTTTTCGCTTCATAATTTCGCCAAAGAGCTGCAGGCATCCTGTTATCAACCAATTTAGCAGCTACCTGTTTTCTTCTCGTGCCACGAAGTTGTCTTCTTTTCAGGTGAATACTATCGTCTGAAAAGTTTGAAAGTCTGCAGTTTAGAATAATATCGTTGTCCTTTTTTGGCTTCTTCAGAGCAATCCCTTCGAAAGTGGCTCCGCATTCTGTACATCTTCCTTTGATCTTCAAGAAGTACTTTGAACTTGAACTTTCACACACTTTCGCGTATTTGAAAGAAAAGGCACATGGAATTTTGTGATGTTCATAAATTTTATCAGCCATCAAATCGATCCATTTCCATATTTCCAGTCTTGAAGGCTTTCCAAGTTTCCTCTTTGTTGGTTTTATGGTAGACCATTTTTCTGCTGACAGTAGTAAGTCGAATTGCTTTGTCATGTCCTTGTTGCACGAAGAACCAAAAACATTCCACGAGTCATCTTTGCAGTCGCCGTCTTTTTCTTCAACGAAACATTCCAGCCTGAAAATGTTTCTAACAAAAGTAAGCAGATCATGACGATCTTCTTTAATTGTTGTGTAAATATGTTTTGAAGACATTTTCGAGCCGATGTCGGCCATGGCATCGGACAGTTTTTGGAAGACGGAATGAGACGGAGTGAATTGAATGCCTCTATCATCGATTACTTTAAATTCCTCCATGCTGAGAAGACGTTTCAATTCTGGTAGATTGTACATTTTTATGGGTATTACGGTTCATAAATATCACTTACACAACGGCACTGACTGCACAACATTCACCGACTGCAAAAGACCTCTGACTGAACGAGCATTGAGATTATTCGCATGAGAGTGAGCAGTATTGTTACGTTTGGTCATCAGGGGCAGATCAAGGAGCGAAATGCAGCGCTGGCGGGCGGCTTCACACGACGCGGCGCGCGCCACCCAAAAAGTGCAGCTGTTGTTGTCATTAGCTTTGATGCTACCGCGAGAAGCTTTGATGCTACCTCTATTGTAACTACTACACTGACGTCATTTGCCGATTGTTTAAAAGACGCATTTCACGTGTTCATTGTTTCCAGATGTAGTGCCACGACTTTTGCATTGTTGCTGTGCTTTGTTTATTATTTTTTGGTCTTGAAAGGTCTCAGGAACGTATCATAGTTTTCATTATCCTTCCATCGGGTGCAGCTGTTCAGATTGACACATGTCGAAATTTTCTGAAAATTAGTTTTCAACAATTTGCAGTATTGGCGCTGCTTCGTTAACAGCATCCCTTCTCCGTTTGCTTTTCATTGTTGTGTGATTCTGTAAATTACTTGACAACAATTGGCAGCACTGGCGCCTTCTCGTTATAGCTTCCTTTCTCTGTATGCCTTTCATTGTTGTATGATTCAGTATCGGCGCTAATGCTCTCTTGATGAGATATGAGCTGATTGCCCGTTTTTATCCACTGTGCCGTTTCGTATTTCATTTCAGCAATTAGTTTATTTGTTTATCAACGTAGTAAGTAGTACAAAGCTAATCCAGAATGTAAACTGCACTTGAATTCTGTTTGAACTGTTTAATCGTCAGTGTCCGCTGTCTGAACGTCAAATATCACATTAATACACTGCGCCTGGTTGCGTTATTTTATAGGAATTTTATTATTTTAAGTGGGAAGTACTAGATCATGTTGAAGAAATCCAAAGCATATTGTTCGAAGAGGATAATATTATTCGAAATTTACCTGGGCCTATAGGTGCAGCCAAAGCAGCCTTTCTGATGCTGTAATTACCTCATAGATGACGATATTTGTCTATTGTAGTTTTGTATTCCAATCAGAATTTTGAGAGCATTAAAGCCTCATTTCAGCGTGAGAGAGGGGTAAAATCAATAGATGTTATTGAATTGAAAGCCTTCATCAGTCACTTGTTTTTAAATGTTGTTAACAAAAGTGACAGATAAAGCCTGGAAGATCTGTGTGGAACTGATGGTGATGGCATTGAAAAATTTCACCTCGCAAATGAACATAAAACGTTTCAAATTTATTGTGGAGTGCCTTACATTTTACAGTCGCGCTATTCGTGATGAAAGGAGGCAATTAGACAAGCTAACAGCAATTCGGGAAATATTTACTGTGTTTGTACGCAACTACCAAAAATCTTACCCCCTTGGAGAAAATGTTACAGTAGACAAGAAGCTGGAAGGATTCTGTGGAAGGTACAGTTTTCGCCAATATATACCTATCAAAACATACGGGTATGGATTCTTAAGTGTAGATTCTTAAGTATTTTACCTGTACAATTTGGAAATATACGCTGTGTTGCAACCAGAAGGATTTACCAACTGAGCAATAAACATTTTGATATTGTTCTCTGACTGTGTAAACCTATATATCAGTCAGGTCGAAATGTGAAAGCGGACTACTGGTTTACTTGTACTGGAATGATAATAGAGCTATGAAGGGAGAATTTTTCTTTTGTTGACACGATGAAGAAAAACAAGCGCGAGATTTCTCTAGAGTTTGCTATCAGTAAAAGAAGGGCTGCCCACAATTCCTTTTTGGCTTCCACAAGACTGAACTCTAGTTTCCTCCATACCTAAAAAGGGGAAGTGTGTGATCCTGGCATCACGTTTGCATGAAGATAATTCGATAGATGCTGACACTGTAGATAAATGGAAGCCATCCATCGTAAATTTTAAAATAGCGTTAAGTATGGTATTTTCACAGCGGATAAGCCGAATGCTTTGTACAACGCTGCAAGAAATGTGCGCCGCTGGTCGAGTGTTATATTTTTGTAATGATCAGTACAGTTGGAATCTATGCACAAGTGATTTATTGTGGCAACAGTAAGAATTCTATAAGAAGGAAAGGGTTCCTGAATCAGCTATGTTATACATTGTTGTTTTCTTCGCTAAATTCTGCAGAACTATTGAAATTTTGTACAGAGACCTCTAGAACTATGACTTATCTATCAAGAACTCCGAAAAAAATATATATTTCTGAAAAAAAGGTTGCCAGCTTCACAGTAGGAGCTCTTATGGGGTTCTTAATTAAGTTGCAGTTACCTCTTAAACAATTACCTGCACAAAAAAATTCTACTAGGGTTTTCGATAGAACTCTTCACGTGGTGTCCAGAACTGTCATCAAAATGTTGTACGGTTATATTTGTATTTTCTGTACAGAAAGTGTGTCCCACATTAAACCAATTTATCACAAACTATTATCACCATAGAAAAATGTTATTAGGATTTTAGATAAAGCTCTTGGGGTTCTCTTCAGAACTGACCTCAGAACTATTGTACAAGTTAAATTTTTGCGAAAATTGACAAAAAATGTTTTCGATACGAAAATTTTTTCGGGTATTGTTGTTTTCTTCGCTAAATTCTGCAGAACTATTCAAATTTTGTACAAAGAACTCTTGAACTATGGCATACCCGTCAAGAACTCTGAAAAAAAAATACAGTTCTGAAAACAAGGGTGCCAACTTCACAGTAAGCGAAAAGATTCTCTCCTTAAATTGCAATTATCTCGTAAACTATTAGCTGCACAAAAAAATGTTACTTGGGTTTTCGATACAACTCTTGGAGTTCTGTTCCGAACTGTCCTCAGAACTGTTGTACTTATTTACGATTTGCGAAAATTGACAAAGAATGTTTTCGATAAGAAAATTTTTTCGAATATTGTTTTCCTCGCCAAATTCTGCAGAACTATTCAAATTTTGTACAAAGAATTCTAGAACTATGCCATATCTATCAAGAACTCTGAAAAAAATACACATTTCTGAAAAAAAGGGTGCCAACTTCACAGTAAGTTAAAAGATTTTCTCCTTAAATTGCAATTATCTCGTAAAGTATTAGCTGCACGAAAAAATGTTACTTGAATTTCGATAGAACTCTTAGAGTTCTGTTCAGAACTGTGCTCAGAACCGTTGCACTTATTTACATTATGCGGAAATTGTCAAAGAATGTTCCCGATACGAAAATGTTTTCGAGTATTGTTGTTTTCTTCGTTACATTTTGCAGAACTATTGATATTTTGTGCAAAGAACTCTGGAACTATGGCACATCTAAAAAGAACTGTGAAAGAAATGTATATTTCTCGAAAAAGGGGTGCTAACTTCACACGACTAAAGCAGTAGGCGCCCGTTGAGATGAAGGGGTTACTCATTTTTATAAGAGCATTGTTGTTTAATGTAGGAAAGAAAGGCAGGCCTAGAGAAGACGCCGAAACTGAATGAGCTGCCGCCCAAGAGAGCAGGAAAGGAGAACGTCTGGTCGGGTCGGAAGCTGCCAGCAGAAGAGGGCCGACGGCGTGTCCGCTTCTGGCAGCTGGCCGCGGTTCCACTCACACGCGACCACCTCCAAACCTCCCTATTTGTCGGCCAAACCGTAGACGCGCAGTTCGGTAGTGTTACCTCGTCAGCAACACTTGAGCTTATCTGATGATGGTTCAACACGTGAGTTTCAAAGTGGTTCTGTCCGGTTGTTGCAACGTGGCTGATGCGCTGTAACTAGCCGCAGGCAGAAGGCACTGACGAACATCGAGTAAAAAGGAAAAATCAAATTTTTATACTATCAAATCCATTCAGTAGCGGCCCCCACTGTACACAGCTTTAATTTGAGGACTCTAGGACCTGATTGGCTAACTTCAATGCTAAATAAGTCGAAAACGGCTCAACTTATAGAATTTTTTCTTAAGAATTATTTCTTAGGAAAATATCCCCTAAAACAGCCTTACAAGCTCTTCAGACTGTTTCCCACCATCCTGTATATATCTGCACGTATGTATTATGTTCCTCATCTCTTCTTAAACCACGGAACTAATTTCAAACAAGCTTGGTACGCATATCACTTACTGTCTGAAAAGATTCAAAGTGTAAATAAAAACCACCTGCCTATCAAAGGGATGAGGGTGAAAAGCAGTGTAGACCACGTCGCTTAAGTACCCATAATTTACTTATATTGTACTTGAGAATGAGAGCACATACTTTGCTCGTCTTGTATTGGAGAATGAGAGGACATAGCGACTTGCAACAGCCCTTACACATAATTAGAAACTTTACGAAAGTTTTTTCGTTGAAACCCGCTACAAAATGATAAGAGGATAGTTGTTTATTGCTTACTACATTTCCGCTATCAATGCGCTATACATGCCGCATGAGGTATGACGTTCTAATTTATTACTTCATTTCTACTGACTGGATTCACGACACATGTTGCGGATAGTATTCACATACACCGCTGAATGTACCACGAAAATTATATCATTACACAATAGATAGTTCCGGAGATATGACGGCATAAACACTGAGATTCGTGATAAGCTGTCGCATTTTGCAGGACATCTAAATGTATTCTTTCTTGGCTACTAACTCTCTTCGTAACAAATTTCGCAGAAAGTATTGAAACATGTTGCTGAATGTACCTACAGAAATTTATCGTTGCACAACACATAGTTCTGCCGATATAACGTCATAAATAGTGAGATGCTTGAGAAATTGACTGCCCGCTCATCAATGATTTTTTAATTTATCACTTCTTAAATATTAAGCCTATCGCCAACAAGTCATACAGACGGTAGACACTTATCTCACTGGATGTTCCTGCAAAGTTACAGTATATCATTATGCGACGCATAGTTGAGGAGATACGACGTTGTAAACGTTGAGCAGCGCGCGATGGAAACTGCAGATCAAAATTCGCTACAGATATTGATGAAACATGTATGCTAATATATGTGAAATACGTTGAATGTATGTGACATATATCTGACATGTGTATACAAGGACAAACATAAGAGTAAGAAGCTCATCGCAAACTCCTGGAAGGATTTCAGTCAAATTTGATACACACAGAAATTACGACCTGGAAAGAAGTATTTATACTTTGGGGATAAGAACTACCAGTCTACTATTGGGATTACGGTGGTAGTGTGGGGAGAGAAGGAGGAGTAGAAGATGAACAGACAGAGAGGGGGAAGGAGAATATTGACACAGGTAGGGGAGGAGGAAATGGAGAGAGAGGGGGGAGGGCCAGCCGGAGTGGCCGAGCGGCCGAGCGGTTCTAGGGGCTACAGTCTGGAACCGCGAGACCGCTACGGTCGCAGGTTCGAATCCTGCCTCGGGCATGGATGTGTGTGATGTCCTTAGGTTAGTTAGGTTTAAGTAGTTCTAAGTTCTAGGGGACTGATGACCTGAGAAGTTAAGTCCCATAGTGCTCAGAGCCATACGGGAACTGGATTTATAGAGGCAGGGGGGGGGGGGAGATGTGTAGAGTAGGCGAGGGGAGTAGGAGATGGATAGATAGAAGGGAAGGAACTAATCACAAAGAAAGTGATATGGAGGAAATGGACATAGAGAGGTGAGTGGAGGCGACAGATAGAAAAGGAGAGAGGAACAGATGGACAGACAGCGGTGGGAGAAGGAGATGAACAGCAAGATGGACGATGGGGAGATGGAGGAGGAGATGGAATGAAATTGGGGGTATTAGAAGATGAACAAAGAGAGGGAGGAGGAGGAGGAAGAGGAGATGGAGTTGGAGGGGTGGAGGAGGATACAGACAAGGTGAGGGGGAGGAAGAGATGGATTTCGAGGGGTGAAGGAGGAGATGGACAGAGGTGGAAGGCGGAGATGGGCAGAGGGGGACAGGAGCAGCAAAATATAGGAGGGAGGAGCAGATGGGCAGAGGGAGTGCTAGGAGGAGATGAACAGAGGATGGGGGGAGGGGTGTAGAGAATATGCACGGAAAGTGGGGGTTGGAGATGATGGACTGAGAGGGTGGAAGGAGGAGATGGACTGAAAAAAACGAAGGACGAGAGGGACTCATAGAAGACTGGAATAAATATATACCACAGGATACTCAGCAATATAATAAACGAAGAAGAAGTTAGGAATAACTAACCCCTCATTACCGAAATACGAATGGGAACCTGTGAACACCTACATTAGATTTTTGTTTCCCAGCGAATCTTACATGTTATCACCGAAGATTTACTAAGTTCCATATACAAAATTTCGATCTGAAGCGTTTATTGTTTCGATATAGAGAGGCTTGAACCAAAAGGCTAACTAACGGAAAATTACCGCATCGAAATCAAGCAACAGATGACGCCACCATACTAAAAGCCTAATTCTCTGTTTGGTCTGTTTGGAATGCTACTCGTCTCTTGCCAGTTTGTCGCCTGACGAAACTGTGCTGCATAATGTATAAACATTTCTTATGTCACTCTTTCTTTAGAAAATACAGTCAACATCGTGTGAAAATCCGAAATAAAAGTATTTAGTTCCGTCTAACAGAAATGTACTCGTAGTGGCAGCCTTGTAAAACGAAAGATGAGTATGAACAAATGTATATTCCCTAGTCCTCTAATTTTTTGAATTGATCTTTATAGTAAGAATTTCGTCCAAAGTGAGTGTGAATTTACACTTGACGTGTGACTGACATTGGTTTAGGTGACTTACAGCAATCTCTTCAATGTCACTTGAAAACATGTAGAAAGATGCTAAACGGAGCATTAGACGAGGGCATTCCGGAAAGGAAGAAATTGTTATCGTTCAAAATAATTTGTTTACAATGCTGTTTATGAGTCGCACACCATCTTCAAATACTTTCATTTGCTTCTCGACGTTGTTGTCTCACATATGGCTACATCTCTCACTGTGACAACGGCTCCTCGGTATCAACTACTCATAACATCACGGTATCAACTAGTGCACCAAGATCAGGACAGAAAAGCAGTCCCCTAATAATTTTGACCTTTTACCAGTAAGACATCACTAAATTGGGGGATAACTTGTCCTATCTTTTAATGTGTCCCAAGGTCTCTGCGTCATCAATGATTTAGAATGAAGCCCCAGTTTGTGATCCAATCCACTTTACCTAAGTCTTTGAGAAATGCTAGTGTGTGACTAAACCTTTCCACCCGCTTCAAATAAGGACCACTTAATGCTTCACAGACTTCAGCATTTTATCACTACATCTTTTTTCAGCGAACTTCATTGGGGTAACAGCTGCATAATACTCTACACAGAATATTCGCTTACACGAAACACCATTGAAAATCTTATTTTCTTCTACGCTAGTCATTATCATCATTATGGACAACAACAACACTACTACTAATGCTAATATTACTGTTACTGCAAGTGGAGCTATATGTGGTTCATTACTGGATAAAAGCCTCCAACAGAAATCTTCGGGTGTTATGGTACCAAGCAGCAAACCCCCACATTCGGGATGCTTCTAAACGTTTAACAGCATAATTTGGTTGCTATTCCGGTATTTTCTCATCATTCTGCAATGCAGTTAAGAACGTCTATGGTCCATCTAACATCCCAAGAGCCAATTACGTGTACTGACCACCTCTATTTTACGGGCATAATGGTATCCTCCACTTCGTTCTGTTCAGCGATATAATTCTGTATTTCAGTGTGACTTCAAGTACTACATACCATCCATCTCTAGCATATTTTTGTTCTATGCTACACAATTTGCTCAACATACCACTAGAAAAAGAAAAAGTTGAAAAAGAACTAGATCTTCTCCAGAACGAGGCTATAAGTAAATAACGGTTATTCTAAAAGTTTGCTATACACAAAATACAAAACGAAAAGCAGTCAACTACACGCGAATCACGTAGACGAAATAACTTTAATCAGAGACACAAACGAACAACGGAAAAACGAAGTTTCTTGTCTGGCCATATGTCGGTACTGTTTCCTACAAAACTACTCCTAGTTTCAAGTATAAAAAAATTATACACTAGCTACAGGAGCTCTAACAATCTACAACGATTATTGAGACATATGCTTCAGAAAATGAGAGCCTTTCTCGCAATTAGGAATCTACAAAATTAACTGTAAATAATGCTCAAAATTTTATATTGGACAAACAGGAAGGAACTATAGCACACAATATAAAGGACACACGGTAATAACCGACAACAGCATATCCATCTTTGCTGCACACGTAAAAGACACCAACCACAAAATACTTAATATATATGAATTGCTACAAATATTACGTAAATTACAGAAAGGTAAGATCTTGAATGTGGTGGAAGCCATTGAAAGTTACATGCATCTAATAGACCAATGAGATAGAGTTTCAAATGTATAAAAATACCTAAACAGCTTTCTACCGGTTTTCCGACGAAGGATTACAGAACCATAGAATGCATTATTATCATTATCATATAGAGCTGTCTAGCTCAGTGGTTAGCATGCTGGACTCTCATTCGGGAGGACGGCACTTCAAACCCGAATACGACCTTCCTGATTTAGAAATTTCGTGATTTTCCTAAATCACTTAAGGCAAATGAAGGGATACCTTTTTGGAAAGGGCATGGCCCCATTCCTTCTTCATCCTTGCCTAATCCAGGCTTCTGCTCCATGGCCCCATTCCTTATTCATCCTTTCCTAATCCAGGCTTCTGCTCCATCTCGAATGACCCCGTTATCGACGGGATGTTATACACTAATCTCATCCTCCTCTATAATTACCGCTGTACTCACCAATAAAGATGAATGTAACGCGAAAGATTAGGCAAAAAGAAAGCCCTCAAAAGGTTATACTCGATTCTTATGGTTTTCAGTACTGTTTTATTAGAGTACTGTGATCGACTTCAATATACAACTTTTGTATGAAATATTCAAAAATGACGTGCTCCCACAGTAACAGAACAAATTGCTACAAGTTATTTTAAACAAATTACATCCAGTCATATTTCCACCAATGATTAAGGACAATTAAATATATTTGAGAACAACGATATATATAGGTTAATTAACAGATTTCTTTAAAACAATTATAACCTTGCTATCGTAAGTGCTTTAAAAACATCGACCTTACATACAACAGCTTTGCAATAACTGCTCAAAAAATGTGTTTCTAAAATAGCGAAAAACTATTTCTAATCTATTTTGTGACAAATACGTGCACTCAGAGGAGCAATGACGTACGTGGAATAGTATACAATTAAGGGATCGTCCATAAAGTAAGTTGTAATCCGCTTAGCATTTCTTCAGATATGACTCGTTCTTGTGTTAAATTCATAAGTGATGCTAATTCATCCATCATGTAGCGTTTCCGATTTATAAAATTGAAAATTGCCTAGTGTCAAAATTTTACAATCGTTCACCATATAAAGACAATGGCAGCAGTAGGTACCACGAAATATTTCAAAAATATCATCGCAGATGCAGACCCTGTTACCATGAAGATTATGGAAACAAAACTCAATATCAAAATGCCACTTCAGGGACACAAGTAACTTGCTTTTAAAGACTGTTTAATTTATCAAGATTTCTCCAGGTCTTTGTTCTTTGTTTATTTATCTATTTCCTCAACTATCCTAAGTACAATAACTCAATGGGTTCTAGACTTCTTCCTTGATTTTCACTGTTTCTTTTTTGGTTCGTTGTTAGTATGTTATTTCAGTTTTATTAGCTCTATATTCAAGAATACTTTCAAGTTAGTTCCATTACATTCTTCCACTCCTACGCCCGCCTCTACGTCAAAAGCCCAACTGGAAGACGGCAGTAGCTACCGTTGGCGGTTATGGGTGAGATTGATAAGGATATCGCAATCGAACCAGCAGACTTTGTCAGGATGATTACAGTGGCTGCACTGCTGCAATGGTGATGGCTACGAGGTACCACTACTATGTCTTCCCAGATTAAATGCCGCACTATGCTCACAAAATGAATCTCTGAATCAAACCAGAAGGGATTAAATAAAACGGCATAAGCAATAACGACGAAGCAACGAAGGATGGTTATGGTTTAACATCTTGTCGACGACGAGGTCATCAGAGACAGACCGCAGGTTTCGATTGCGGAAAAATGGAATCTTCCCAGCATTTTGTTGGGTGATCTAGGGAAAAATGCAAAGTCTAAATCTGGGGATACCAGACGTGGATTTGGACCGCGGTCATCCTGAAGTTCAGTATTTTAGCAATGCAACACCGACAGTTATTTTGGATAGGAGATTTTAGTTTTTGCAGTCTTTCGTTTCCTTACGTATCGTCCACTGGAACTGACAATTCTGTGTGTGCACCTAGGCTTACAGACTGAACTGAGTGAAACGTTCACCTGGGGCAGACTAAGATTGGGTCACGATCCGGCTATGGGACGGGATGCCACTCCCATTGACTCTTACTTCAGGCCTTCGTTATAGAACCCGTGAAACTATTTCTATAACTCAGTATGTGATCTTGCATGTAATAAACTAAAGTACAATTGTGTAGCACAAGGGGAGTGCCGTGTAGTTTCTGCGCACGACGTCAAGATCTTCAGCACCCGTAAAACTTCGTGACACGAGTGTGGAAGAAACAGAACTCACACAATTAAAAAAGAAATCAGCCATAATTGAAAGGTATAAAATGACATAAACTTACGCAACACACACGCGGAAAAATAAACACACACATAAATACGAGGGCGTGTTGTAAACTAATACCTCAGAATTTTTCATGTGAAAACTCTTAAAGATTTAGAAATAAAACAAACGTTATTAACTTCCTATATCTTTAGTGTTCATGTCTAAATATTTGCAGCGCTTTGCCGTTAGAGGGCTCCGCATTACAGGGAGTAACATTCCGGTGTGTAATGTAACTATGTCGGTGATTGAGAAACGGTATGCTAAAATCGAGCTTTGAATTTGAAGAGTTCATCTACACATACAACACCCACTCATTTGGCATGACAATGATAGACCACACACGAGAGCGGCGACGTGTACAACACCCTGATGCCTTGGATTCACTGTCATCAACTATCCTGCACTGAGTGGCTATTTTGCTCCATCTCATTTTCATATCTTTCCAAAACTTAAACACCACCGTCGAGGTGAAGCAGTGCAGGCACAGTTGAGGTTGTAGTTCCGTTAACAAAGTCAAAAATTCAACAATGATGTTATCATAATTGGTCTCTCGTTGGGAGAAATGTGCTCGCCCCTAGAGTGAGGAGATAAATATGTAGACAAGAAGAATGAATAACTAGTATGTTAATAACGCACTTTTTTTAAAGCTTCAAGAGTTTTTACATAAAAAAATTGGAGTTATTGCGATTCAGCATGCTCTTGTACGAAAACCTAGTATTGTCTCATTTCTAAAGCTCATACTAATAAAAGGAGAAAAACAGTAGAAAGAATTAAAATGGCGTCTCAGATAGTTACGTTCGGTTGATCATTGAAATAATAAGGCTTAGCCAGTCACTGTGCAACAAACTAAAATCTCCAGTCTACAATAAAATAAAATAAATTTAAAACATTTACCAGATTCGCCTCGTCATCAGCTAACATAGAGTGCAGAATCCACCTAAATTTGCATCTCCTCTCTCGTCACAGTACAAAATGCATTGAGTTAAACAGTTGGTTGGTTGGTTGGTTGGTTTGGGGAAGGAGACCAGACAGCGTGGTCAACGGTCTCATCGGATTAGGGAAGGATTGGGAAGGAAGTCGGCCGTGGCCTTTCAGAGGAACCATCCCGGCATTTGCCTGGAGTGATTTAGGGAAATCACGGAAAACCTAAATCAGGATGGCCGGACGCGGGATTGAACCGTCGTCCTCCCGAATGGAGTTAAACAGTGGAGTACAGATATTTGCATGCCGTAATCATTACAGTCGGAGGGAACCTCTGGCCGGTAGTATGAAGCCATCTGTTAGTGGACAGTGTCCTGTTCAGAATTAGATAAGAGTTACTTTGTCCCATTGGTGTGACTGGCATGAGGTACGCCACTGCCGACTTGTTGGAGTCACCGACCGTCGTTTATGTTCTCTCTGTCAGCCACTCTTCCTCCCATAGTTGCAAGAATGTCTGACTCAACAGCAGAATGACAGTCTGCAGGAGCCACCTTATGGTCTCTGCAGGTCTCTATGGCTACTTGGTCTTCATCATCGTTTCCTAGGTCCCCAAAAGATTTTGTAATCAGATGAATGATTTACATTCTTCTTGCTCCTGAAGAAGAAGTACATTATCCTGAATTGTTTGTATCACAGTCTCTACCGGGAACATTTGGTGCAATGCTTGTAGGGCACAAGAGGATTCGAGCGAAAACTGTTATCTACAACGCTATAAGATTACGATTGCAAGGTAAAATTGGGAGTACACCCTTTCTTAAAATTTATCAATGGTGTCTGGCTGCATATGGTCCAGACAATATTCTTGTAGCACCTATGTCTGGTGATTAACCTGCGAGAGCTTGAAAACTAGTTAATGGTACATAAAATAAATCGTATCAAAATTTAAGAAAGCTCTGCTGGTTGCATATTATAATCACATAAGTCGACAATTTAAATCACAGTTGGCATCCGTCATGCCCAGTGGACACAGTGAATTTATCATTACCATCTCTCTTTCAAAAAGAGAGCACAAGCTCGATTACAAAAGCGTCAGGAAATAGATCGCGGTTTTTTTTTTTTTGTGAAGAAACCGTACCAATACGAACCTAAAGTGATTCATAAACTTGTACATCGCGTTCCCAGTTTCAGTCTTTTCATAGCCTCCCTATCTCCGACAGCAGAAGGCGGATGAAATTTTTTAATAAACGAATTTGTAATAGAAGACTTCGATAAACACTTTAATATTGCATGAATCTCATTTGCGGAATGTGATTGGAAACACTATTCAGTTATAGTTGGATTAATTGTGTCTGTAGTTTTCCAAGCTGCTCCTCTTCAGAACCTGCAGGTAGTCAACCCAAAAAGTAGACAAAATGAAATTATGACTCGCAGCAAAAACAACATCGTTCTGCATGGTACCATTCTTACTGTCGTCGGCCTGTATTATTTAAAGCTGTAATATGATATAAAAGACTATACTTGCAGATAATTACAGATGCACAATCTCGGAATTAATTGCACACTCGTTTTTGTTATTAATTGTGTGTACCGCGACCACACAAATTTGCACCGCAAAAAAATTCTGCATGGCATATCGAAAAATTTATTATAGTACAGAATTTCACGAGGTCCGCAGTATATGAAAACACAGTGATTTACCCTTACATCACGACCAAGCTTTATTAAACGTCTCAACGAATTATCACCAACAGTGAAATGAAATGCGAATACATTCCAGCGTTCTTTTCCACTCAAAGTGTTGCTGTACCATCAGGGGTAAAATACAGGGAGCGAAAGGCTATTTACAATTTGTACAGAAAGCAGATGGATGGCAGTTATAAGAGTCGAGGAGTATGAAAGAGAAGCAGTGGTTGGGAAGGGAGTGAGACAGGGTTGTAGCCTATCCCCGATGTTATTCAATCTATATATTGAGCAAGCAATAAAGGAAACAAAAGAAAAGTTTGGAGTAGGTATTAAAATCCATGGAGAAAAATGAAAAACTTTAAGGTTCGCCGATGACATTGTAATTCTGTCAGAGACAGCAAAGGACTTGGAAGAGCAGTTGAACGGAATGGACAGTGTCTTGAAAGAAGGGTATAAGATGAACATCAACAAAAGCAAAACGAGGATAATGGAATGTAGTCGAATTAAGTCGGGTGATGCTAAGGGAATTAGATTAGGAAATGAGACATTTAAAGTAGTAAAGGAGTTTTGCTATTTGGGGAGCAAAATAACAGATGATGGTCGAAGTAGAGAGGATATAAAATGTAGACTGGCAATGGCAAGGAAAGCGTTTCTGAAGAAGAAAAATTTGTTAACTTCGAGTATAGATTTAAATGTCAGGAAGTCGTTTCTGAAAGTATTTGTATGGAGTGTAGCCATGTATGGAAGTGAAATGTGGACGTTAAATAGTTTAGACAAGAAGAGAATAGAAGCTTTCGAAATGTGGTGCTACAGAAGAATGCTGAATATTAGATGGGCAGATCACATAACTAATAAAGATGTATTGAATAGAATTGGGGAGAAGAGGAGCTTGTGGCACAACTTGACTAGAAGAAGGGATCGGTTGGTAGGACATGTTCTGAGACAGCGAGGGATCACCAATTTAGTATTGTAGTGCAGCGTGGAGGGTAACAATCGTAGAGGGAGACCAAGAGATGAATACACTAAGCAGATTCAGAAGGATGTAGGCTGTAGTAGGTACTGGGAGATGAAGCTTGCGCAGGATAGAGTAGCGTGGAGAGCTGCATCAAACCGGTCTCAGGACTGCAGACCACAACAACAACAACATCAACAACAACAACCGTCAGCTAATGAAAGTAACATACGTACGTCTTCAGTTTACTTAACGATTTGGGATCGGCCGCAGCTCGTGGTCGTGCGGTAGCGTTCTCGCTTCCCGCGCCCGGGTTCCCGGGTTCGATTCTCGGCGGGGTCAGGGATTTTCTCTGCCTCGTGATGCCTGGGTGTTGTGTGATGTCCTCAGGTTAGTTAGGTTTAAGTAGTTCTAAGTTCTAGGGGACTGATGACCATAGATGTTATGTCCCATAGTGCTCAGAGCCATTTGAACCATTTGATTTGGGATCAATCGCTAATAATCGGCTCCAAAGCTCTCAGTAAAGTTAAAGAGAAAATAAATACGTAAACCTTGTGGAAAAGCAACAACAATGTCTCAGTCATGAAAAGTCGTATTTATATTTGTAACACGTCTCTGTATGACACCGTAGCTGAAACCGAGATACATACGTCACAGTAATACACAATCGATTATTTGTCTAAGTCCCCATACTTTCTCTTTCTTGTAATAAGCTATGTGTGGGACCTTAAAGGAAGTCGATTTTTTTATGACAGGCGCGGAGCTGAGGCCACCATCTGGACGATTCAAGTGTTTTCGCCATTGGTATCCATCTTTATAAACAGATCTCTTCCGCACTTAGTTAAATTTACTTATAATATACACATTTGGACAATTAATCTCAGTTTTTAAATTATGATGCTCAAATTTACATTAAGAAATTGATTTGAGAGATATATAAATTAAACTTGAGACTACTGTATTGCTGTTCGCATCAGTCAACCAACAAGATCTAAGAGTTAGGTCGCATTTCGTTTTAAGTAGCGCCAAGTATTTTTTTCTAGACATATAGCGGTTGTAATTTCCAATCATGGAATAGAGTAATTTTGTGACTTTCACCATTTTATATGCATCCTATTAAATTTTCCCTTGGCCAAGTTTAATTGCACCAAAAGTCTATCCTCTGAGGAATGTCCTGTATTTCTTACTACAATTTCTTGCCGTTGTGTTATCCTTTAAAGAACGGCATTGCGAAAACCTTCAAAATCATTTGTAATGTGTATTTATTCACGGTAAACCAAATTCAGTCAAGCAACCATCGTTAATTAACTGATGGAATGGAAGGTGCGGGTTGGTCAAATAGACATATTATCAGTTCCAGCAACTGGAACCATCATATTATACATTTTTCCACGAGTCACTAAATGCAGCAATCGAGAGTGCATTTCATTGTTGATAATGAAATCTGACCAAAGTCATATCACGCCTGTATCAGAAACAGATACTGCAGCTGATAATAATTATGTATTTGATATCTAGCAACTTTCCTTTAACCTGGAGAACTGACGTTCGTGACATGAAGATGGTCTTATGACCGACACTGGATGTCGGTGAAGAAATTCACAGGAAAATATCCTTTAGACCTTTCCATGGCGTCGTTCTTAATACATTCAAGCTGTGGAGCACTGTTTACAAAAGAAATATTGCGACTATAGTAACTACGAAAATTCTTCCTCCAAGGGCCTCGCTAGGTTTCTGACTTTATCCTTCAATTTATGTGGTGATTAACGACGAAAGCCGTGTGCCGTCCAGCCTGGATGTTGTTTTTAGGAGAGTTGCCACGTAAGACTAGGTGTATACAGGGCTGGTATTTACATCCAGTTACACTTACAAGATTCGCTACACGTGCTCACAGCTCCACATGGGATAATGCTAGACAAAAACAGATGTGTTATACCCATTCCATCGCTCGTGGGAAACGTTGGCGACAAGAAGGGCGTCCGGCCACCCTTTGCACTCTACCACTAACATTGCTAAATCCGGACTAACTTGCCAATCCCGTTAAGGGAAGAGTTAAGGGCAGGAATAGGAAAAAGGAGAAGCACAGAAATGTTAAAAGTATGTTTACTTTTTAGTTTTCTTATAGTCTCCAAACACTTTAAGGAAACGTACGTAATTTTCATAAAACAATGTGTAACTGCTAGTAAAGTCAGTCTTTTTCATGTCGCTAAACTCGCGCATCACATTGGTTTGATTTTCCGTTATCTCGTCAAAGTGTTGACCCTACATGTTAATTACTGCGCTTTATAATTTTGAGGTAGTTTCGTATTGATAACATCAAATTATGTCACCGATGATAATTTTTTTTCCAGAAAAGAAATATCCACGTTTCGCATTTAGATCAAACAGCGAGGCCACAGTGCATCTTTCATTTTGTTCGGGAGTCGGGGTGTGCGGGACAATCTTTTCACACACTTCTCTGTTCTTCAAAACACTCTGGTGAATGTCTTGAACACGTGATTTAGAGTTAGTGTTCCATTGCCATTTGTCGCACAACTATGTAGACACAATACAGCCGCACACCTAGTACTTAACACAACCTGCTCACGACTAACAGGTCGAATGTACATCTTGTGCCTACACATGTTACCGAGCGAGGTGGCGCAGTGGTTAGCACACTGGATTCGCTTTCGGGAGGACGACGGTGCAATTCCGCGTCAGACCATCATGATTTAGGCTTTCCGTGATTTCCCTAAATCGCTCCTGGCAAATATCAGGATGGTTCCTTTGAAAAGGTACGGCCGACTTCCTTCCCCATCCTTCCCTAATCCGATGAGACCGATGACCTAGCTATGTGGTCTCTTCCCCCAAAACAATCCAACCCAACCTCTACATATGTTAGTTTAAACTGCCATCGTAGTTACTGTGCTTATACACCAAGAGTAAAATCAGTCTCGGAACATTTTAATGGAGAGTGTACATCTTGAACAATAACGTCAGCACTACTGAACGGTTTCGCATTTTGCGAATCCGGATTTACGTCTGCTGTTTGTGACACATGAAAAACTGTGCCGTAGCGGAACTCGAAATCGAATCTCCACTTGTCACGAGCGGTCGCCTTAACCTTTTGGTTATCCGAGCTTGCCTCCAGGACCGATTCAAATTTTCATATGAACCGAGTGCACAGCCCTTGCTTTCGTACATTTCGTGATTCCCGGACAGGAGGAGACAAATATTTTATCGTCATTTTAGCCGGTGGACGTATGAATACATCAATAATGATTACAATGTCAGTGTTTATACAGGCTGTGTATCTTCAATTTATATTCATGCATGTCTGAAGGACACTGTAATGTGGAATGTCTGAAGGACACTGTAAAGTTAAGATACAGACACTGTACAAACACAGACATTGTAACCATCAACGATTAATAATGACACTATTGTCATCCATTGGGGGACACCCTAAGTTACTTGTACATTTTACAATTTCTAACCAACGTGAAAGCGGTGTTGTATTCTATGTGCTAGGACGTCCTTAATCCAGTTGCACAACAGGTATTTTACTCACTAGGTGACAGTGCAAATTGCCTTCCGGAAGTCAAGGAGCACGGTACCACTGTGTACCGCCTACTAGATCTGATCTTGTGACATTCATTTTATTGATGTTCTCAGAATTCATGCTCAACCTAAAAAAATACTTTAGATTTTGAACGGAACATGAAAGAAAGGTCCCTCACAACATCAGACCTAAAGTCATAGATTTGTCATGGCCGTTAAACGTGCCTCTACCACTATTAGGGATTTTATAAGCAAGTGTACATAGCTGTTAGTCTTTGTGGTATCCTCCGACTGTCAGGCGAGAAGCACACAGTGGAGAATTTTAGCGGCCGAGAGCACCAATACATTGTTCCCTCAGCTGTTCGGAGTCAAACAGCCACGTCATGAATGTACTTTGTGTCTGTAAATAAGATTATTTGCAGAAAGACAAGTATCAACACTGAATATGCTATGGATTTCGAATCATCTTGGACTATTACCACGGCGACCACTGTTGCGGCTTGGCTTGACGGGGTATAAGCGAAAGGCACGCGGACAATGGTGAGTCTAACGACAACACTGGATACAGGTGCGGAACCAGACCTTTTTTTTTTTCTTTCTTTTCCCAGAAGAGAGTGCAACTATGCACGTATCCTCGCGTGTAGGCTCTTATGAGAACGACCCTACTAAGCACACTGTTTTCGCCACCGATGTGGGGGCCCAGAACCTGATCTGAAGCTACGAGGCACCACTGGATAACCATCGCCATAGGCGGTATTTTTAAAAAAACAGGCGTTTCATTTCTGACGTGTTAATGCCGTTGGGTGTGCCCTATGTTCGGCATCTTCATGTCGGTACCGATGAAAAAGATACAGCAAGGCGGCTTGCTATTTGTGCTGTCCTGACCTACGTTAATACAGGTGGTGATCGAATGTTTCTCTAGCCAGCTCGGTTTCTAGATGTGTTGTGAGTTGAAAACACTGGGTCATGAGTTGTCCAGACACTACACGTCCCTCCTCGCAAGCCATTTCGATTGACGAATTCTGGAATAGAGTTTAAACAGCAAGGAATGACGAAACCTCATTTGCTATCTAACGTTAGTTCGACTCATAGACCAGCCTGTTTAGAGCTGTTGTTGCTGCGAAAGATGGCAGCACTTTGTGCAAATATTCATACCACGTAATACCACAATATCACCTGCAGATGTAATCATGATTTCTTCATAGAATATTATATAAAGGATGATTGTAATTAAACTTTCAAAACGCTGGTGAAATAACACCACTGATCAGAATAACGTCAAATTGCAACGGAATGTTATCGGAGAAGGGGGAAAACGTATGGCAGGCGAAAAAAAAATTGATCGACAGATGGCGCTGTATGTGTCAGAATACGTAAATGAAAACACCTGTCATACACACGACCCATTGAAGTTAGTATACTACGGGTACAGGCTTTTCTTCCTTCCGTGTCGGCGACGTTCGCCATGACTGTCTCAATACAGGATCGCACTCTCCTTGTAAAGCTGTATTACGAGAATGATGAGTGTACATACGTCTCTCTACAGGAGTCCCGGACACTGAAGGGTTTGAAAGAAGGCGTTGGTCCGATGACTGTTGTGGGTCTGCAGAAAATGATTCGGAAATACGAGAAGACAGGTTCTTTAGGTGAACAAATTTGTATAGGGAGGAATTGAATTGATTCCATCTGAGCTGGCCGATGTGGCCGAGCGGTTCTAGGCGCTACAGTCTGGAACCGATCGACCGCTACGGTCGCAGGTTCGAATCCTGCCACGGGCATGGATGTGTGTGATGTCCTTAGGTTAGCTAGGTTTAAGTAGTTCTAAGTTCTAGGGGACCAATGACCTCAGATGCTAAGTCCCATAGTGCTCAGAGCCATTTGAACCATTCCATCTGACAGGATGCATCAATACACAGAATTGTCAAATATGGGCAACAGAATATCCACACGCAAATCAGCCAGTATCACTTCATCCTCAAAAGATCACTGTGTGGCGCGGGTTTACAGCACCATTTATCATACGGCCATATTTTTTTCAAAATGATAGGTGCTTCCTGTCCTCTTACCTGTACCGTCACTGGTAAGCGCTATGAGTTTGTTTTGTGCAACCACACCATTCCAGTTCTTGAACAGCGTGGATGTGTGGATGGGATCATTTTTATATGAGATGGCCCACCTCCGCACATTGTAAATCCAGTTAAGCAGCTGCTGAAGCGCTATTTCGGAAACGCTAGAATTATGAGCCGCTATTTCCCTACAGCCTGGCTGTCCCAATCACCTGTGAAATGTGACCCGTGTGACTTCTGGCTTTGAGGCTACCTGAAAGATGTTGCGATCAGTGTTCCGATAGCAAACTTAGCTGCAATGAAGGCACGCATTACGCAACACATTCTGAACGTGACCGCGGAAACACTTCGATCAGTTGCGGAACATACGGTATCTTGATTTCAACGTTTTGCAAAAAACATTGGACAGCATATTGAACATGTTTTGCGCCATTCACTCGGAAATCAGTAATTCGATCTGATTTTGATTGATGCTTTTTATGCGGTTTTTGACCTCAGGACAATTAAAAATCGATTTTTTTCATCCTATATAATGTGACCTTGCCTTGGTGCATGGTGTGTCACACCTGTACAGCCAGGCACACTCAGTAGTACAGTTTGTTTAACGTAAAACGTACATCTCAGGCATTGTCGTTTGAATCATCTGTCATTTGCTGTCGACTACTATTAAATTATGATGCTTACAGCGCCATGTATTGCTATGTTTTGTAACTATTTATGTTTCTTTTGCTATATGTTTTCCTTCTTCTCCAATAATATTCGGTTGAAATTTGACGTCATTCTGACCAGTGGTGTTATTTGTACAGCGGTTTGGAAGTTTAATTACAATCACCCTTTATAAGCAATACGTAAATTTAGTTACGTGCAATCCTTGTTGGTGTCGTAGTTGTAATAGCTAACAGCGTGTTTTTCACACTGCAGTATGTAAGGTAATCGCTACCCGAATTTCTTTTTATAAATGTACGCTCTTTATGAAACTTTGGTATAATACAGCTTTCGTTCCGTTTTCGTTTAAATTTTGATGTTCCGGATATATTAGGCTTCATCTGGTCAAACACACTAGTACCTCGACGCAAAGGCGTGAAAGTGCAGCTGACGTGAGTCAGGGTTGACAAGAGCTGCTTACATGGATGTTAATGCGATGTTTTCTGTCGCATCACGCGCAAACTTCCCCTCATTTGCGAACTTTGTAAGGTGCCTCTGGTAATCTTCTTAGTTCGCTGTATCTAGGCCCCCGAAATGGTGTTAAAACTTACGTGTGTTCGCTGCTAAACAGCGTCTTGAGCGCTTCACAGCATATAGCACATCACATAATGCAGTCACCAGAAGCAAGATTTATTACTACATAACCCATTTTTTGTTATACTGGATTTTACCTATGTATTGTATGCCATACGTCTCCTAATACTTTGTTCATTGCCTTGTACAGATAGTCCAGATTTCATTGTAAATTTATTAAATATTATTTGAGAGTCAGTAAATATCATCTTGTGAGACTGCTGTAGTTTTACTACTAAAGGTAATTCTGTGTGTTAAGTGTCAATTTTTACTGTTGATTTGTACAACGGAATCTGCATCTGTTCATATGAATGATTCTGATTGCAGTGAAGTGTTAATGCCAAGCATGCATCAAAATTATTTTTGAATGTAAATAAAAATTTACCCTAAATTTTTATATAATGCGGATTTAAGTTGTCGAGTCTGAAAATCTTTCTTTGGTTTGTCGTCATTATTCTCTGTTGAGTTATAATGAACTAGAATTCCACCGCAAAACTTTCGGGGGTGGTAGTATGGAGTAAAATAAGATACAATATCTAATTCAGTGGGATCTAAAATGCGTACTTTAAGAGCTTTTACCATTTTTTAATCTTCGATACTGATCAAAACACTTCGTCTACTGAACAAGGATTCATAGCTCATGAGGATATACATTTTAGAGCCCATGTTTACTTGGCATTTTCTTCCTTTCGTCCATACTACCGCTTCTGAATGTTCGTCACCGGAGTACACCCTCCCCCTTGAAATAAAATTAAATCCTTTTAGCCTCTGAACTACACGCAGCGTGATAAGTAACATCGCATTTGAATCATATCAATCTCAAAGAAAACTGATTGCAACGAGCAGCAATTATAGGAAATTTAACTGACTTACCTACAAAATTGGTGCCCAAGACAAATAATGCATTATGATTGTAAAAATGCGACGTACAATTTTTGAAGCTGCATGACTTAAGAATTATACCAATACTGCAGATTTTTAATAAAATAAATAATGTTCATAGGGTCTTCAAGAAAATACTCTTGATTGTTGGGAGACTGGCACATTATGTATTCTGAAAACAGGTGGCAGTTAAAAGCGGTGCCTTCTTTGTTTTAAGTGCTTTTATATTAGAATTAGATAAAGACCCTTCAACAAATAAAATTAGTAATTAGACTATAATTATTTAATTCAGACTCTCTATCACCTATTCGGTATAAGGCAACCAACTTTCACCACATCAAGTGGAATTTTTGTCATGACTCGCAGTCAGCCGGGACTTTTCCCTTTTTCGGAAGGGAAGAATCTGATTAGATATAAGTGGTTCCGTAAATACAATGCTCGCAGTTGGTCTGCGAGAACAAACTCTGCCCCTACAAAGAAAAGACCGACGAAGCAAAGCATTTGTTGATTAGTTAATTTGCTTATCATAAGGGCTAGTTGGCTGTTAATAGTTGCTCCCATGTGGGAGGGAAGTTCCACTGAATTGATAAATGCACACAGACATTAGTATGACATCTTTAATACAAAAAGAGCGTAAACGAGAACTTGCATAAATACATAGACAATAAGGTCGTTATTTCCGCGCAGTCGGATGCTATTTAACATAATTTTGCGGGAGAAAGAAAAGATTGATTCAGCAGTATGCGCTCTCCACAGTGACGAACAACAAGAGGAGTGGCGGGAAGAGGAATAAGGGTTCTTATCTTTGTGATTAAATAGATACGCTACCATTTTTACGATTCACAGTATAAAATTGAAACCATATGGTCAGTTGTGAAGGAAGTGTCTGGTCAGCAGCACAAGGTCGACGATATCAAGTCAGTTCATAGTAAAAATATTTCTGTTGCTGATAAGTCAGGTATATGTACTGTACTTAACCATCATTTACTGAGCACTTCTAGTGAATTAAATATTAATTTAGTTTCTACAGGGAATCATATAACTTTCTTGGCAAATGCCTTTCCGAGATTGATGTCTGAAATTCTCCTCTTTCATATAGACAAAGGGGAAATTGAGTTAGTAATTAAATCACTGAAGGATAAGGACTCTCATGGGTATTATGGAGTGCATAGCAAAATATTAAAGTACTGTGCTACAAATGTTAGTCCGGTATTAGCCATATTTGTAATTTTTCCTTTAGGAATGACCAGTTTCCTGAACGATTAAAGTACTCAGTAGTAGAGCAGCTTGATAGAAAGGGAGAAAAGGATAATGTAGACACCTTTAGACCTATTTCTATGCCATCAGTGTTTGATAACTTTAATGAAAAGGCTGTGAATTTAAGGATAATTCATCATTTTATATCACACAATTTGCTATCAAATATACAGTTCGGCTTTAGAAGTCGTTTAGTAACTGAAAATGCTATATTCTCTTCTCTCTGTGAGGTACTGGATGAGTTAAAGAAAAGGCTACGAACGCCACGCATATTTTTTGATTTTATAAGGCATTTGATTATGTTGATCACAAAAAATTGCTCCAGAAGTTGGACCACTACGGAATACGGGGAGTAGCTCACAATTGGCTCACCTCTTACTTTATCTACAGACAGCAGAAGGTCTTTATTCACAATGTTGATAATGGCTGTGATGTGGGGTCTGAGTGGGGTACAGTTAAGTGGGGGGCGCGCCAGGGATCAGTGTTGGGCCATCTCTGTTCCATATTTATATAAATTATATGCCCTCTAATGTTACGGGTAACTCTAAAATATTTCTGTTTGCTGATGACACTAGCTTGGTAGTAAATGATGTTGTGTTCAGCATTGGCCCGGTTTCAAAGAGTGCAAGGCTTACAGAAAATAAAGTAACGCTAAATCACAGTATGACTCAGTTTTTACAGTTTCTAACACATAATCCATCAAAACCTGACGTTTTAATTTCACAGAATGGGCATATGATTAGTGAAACTGAACAGCCTAGGTGTTCAGGCCGATAGCAAAATGTCGTGGAAAGCCCCCGTTCAAGATCTTGTTCAAAGACTTAATGCTGCCATTTTTATTATTGTAACGGTATCACAAGTGAGTGATGGCTCGACACGAAAATTAGTCTACTGTGCTAATTTTCATTCGCTTATGTCGTATGGTATTATATTTTGGGGTAACGCTTCCCATTCTAAAAGGATATATTTGGCTCAGAAACAGCGGTTGGGACGGTAAGTGGTGAAAGTTCACGAACCTCTTGTCGATCCCCGTTCACGAGTCTGGGTATTTTGACATTGGCCTCTCAATATATATGTTCCTTACTGTCATTTCTTGTTAGTAATATTATCTTATTCTCAAGAATAAGCAGCTTTCACTCAGTTAATACTCGGCAGAAATCAAACCTGCATTTGGATCGGACTTCCTTAACTCTTGTGCAGAAAGGTGCGCAGTGTACTGTGGCATCCGTTTTCAATAAGTTACCACTCGAATTCAAAAATCTTAGCAGTAAGCCACGCGCTTTCAAATCCAAACTGAAGAGTTTCTATTCTGTCGAGGAGTTCCTTGAAAAATTAAGCTGATTCTGGTTGCATCGTTTACTTAAACATAAGGATTGACTTTTATCGGGTTGATAAATATTTTATTTTTATCAGGTATTACTTTTATGTTGTAATTTCATCTACTGACAAGTTCCATGACCTTGGAGAAATGCTCCTCAACTTGGTCCTACGGAACGTGACGACTAAATACGTAAATAAAGAAGAGAATGGTATTACCATTATGCACTCGGCAGTACCGTGGACTAAACAGAGTAAGGGATAAATACCAGAATAATGAAGTGCCAAAGTGGCCTCCCTACCGAAAACTAAGTAACTCATGTGAATATCCGTCATAGCAGCACTCGTTTAAGCGAATAAAATAAAATCACTACAAGGCTAAGAAGTTGCTATTGAATAAGCAGTACACAAGACCGATCGCTCGAAACGTATTCACGTGTTCTAGCACCAATGTCCATGTATCCATTTCGCTAAGTTACAGTCTAGAAGTTCATATCCACTAAGGAAGAGATGCTGAAGGCGAAATTGCGACTTTGAGGAAATGAATCATTAACCAGATATGGCCCTTAGCTGACCCCGCGCACGCAAGTGACAAAGGTCAGACGCCAAGACCCACATTACTCACGAATTATCGAAATTACGAAAAAAATTTATGAGAAAATAAAATAAAATTGTGCTCTCTGGCTAACGAATCCCTAGTACTCTACGTACATTATAACCAGTAAAGTTGGAATTCACTGAGTACACACAAGCTTACCGACATCAGCAACGCGACCTGAAGCCTCCAGCAGGGAGCAGGAACAGGACGGAACTGACCGAGGTTTCACGTTTCCAAAGAATAGCTGCGAGCGTAGGGTAGCGAGAATTGGCGCACCCCTAACACGGCCAATCACAGGCCGCGGCATCGTCGCGAAACACGATGCCGTTATGGTTAGCAGCCCGAACTCCGGAAAATGGCTCGTGACACATCATAAGACGGTCATAGTTTCGTATTTGTCAAAAGGGAGTGAGAAGTTAAGCTTCAGGGCTGGTACTACAACTTGTGAGACTAGGAAGGGGAACAACTTTGGCAACTACATAGCATTCAAACTGGCCGCATGTGTTCCCTACGGCATCCATCAAAGAGGGAAAAGGGAAGCCAACATGAGCATACCACGGAGACTGCTTAATTGGGGTCCCAAGTAACGAAAAATGTCTTGCGCCCGTTCCCTCTCACTGACCAGCTTAATATTGGCATAGAAAATTGTCTAGCAATATAGGCATCCCACTGCAACTGTAAAATTACGAAAACATTGCAAAATAATAAAATGTGAAAGGCGTGAATAGTGAATGAGAATGAAATGCACGTCTTCCACAGTTTTGTTAACCTCCAATTTTCCACACCTGTCTAAGCCTTAATTAATATGTGGCACCGTGGAATTCACTTGTGCATCCATTGGGTATTAATAAACAATAGAAAACACAATTAGTAACAATCTAAATTTACAACATGAGTGTACATGTTATCAGCATTTTCAGTACGTATACATCTAAATTGGTAATACAACACTTAAAAGAGAAATTCTACCAAACCTCTCCATGCCATACAGACGTTCAGCACTCTGAGAATCCTATCATACACTGAAAATTTGGCATGACATGGATAAAAGTTCTCTCAATTCATCTTCCAGCCTTGTTGAACTACGTATCGGGTTTTAACGTTTCACTTCTTCCACGACTCCATCGCCAGCTTGGCGGTATGTGTTTGCTTATGTACGGCAATACTTTTGGACATCAAGTGTTAATTTTCTTTGTATACTTTAGGTTTTGCGTTCCATTTTTACTCGTTAGTACTTATTCAGCATACGTCGTAAATAGCATTTCTAGATATTACACTCATCTCAGAATTTAAAGACATCTTTTGGTAACTTTAGACAAGCGTTCTGTTTCGGCTCCTTCTTCATTTCCTACTGCCACATCCTCATAATCATGGTCTACTGACAATCTTTCTTCGCCCCTGTTTTCCCATCTTCCTTCATGTCCCTGCTTTATTACTATGTCGTGTACCAGTAGAATAACCATATCTTCTACTAAAACACCAAGGCCTACTTCAGTAACTCGCAGCCCCTCCGAATACAGTTTCGTCTTCCAGCATTCTTCACACCCTAACAATATCTCGTAATCATGGAACCATAACTTCAAACTTCCACTGCTCGTGTCTATTCTTCCTTTATTCATCTTTAAATTATCACTTCCCAATGTCATATCAGCTTTAAGACACTCCACTGTAAATTACCTTAACTTTAAGTCTATATGGTCTCGTAAACCGACAACCGGCCAGAGAGCGGTGTGCTGACCACATGCCCCTCCATATCGGCATCCAGTGACGCCTGTGGGCTGAGGATGGCACGGCGGTTGGTCAGTACCGTTGGGTCTTCATGGCCTGTTCGGGCGGAGTTTAGTTTTATAGATCTATAGCTTGACACTCTACAACTACGAGGTTGCGCTGAAAAGCAATGCCTCCGAATTTTTAATTCTGTTCTTAGTTTCGGTTGAGGTATTACGTTTCATGCATATTTGACGGTCGAATTCCGCGCTTCGCTGACGCAATCTGGAACCCCCTGCAGCAAGAAGGCTCAGAATTCTAGCGTTTAGCATGGCAGTATGAGAAACACGATACATTAATCCCTCAGAAAATGGAAAGTAAGTTTCCAAAGAGTTTGACAACACATAGTGCACCCCCTCTCTCACCATAACAGTGCTAGACCTCGAATAAGTGATGAAACATTTGCAACAATCCAGCACCTTGAGTTCACCTTCCTTGTTCGTCCACCAGACAGTCTCGACTTAGCCAGATTCGACTTTCATTGGTATCCTTACCTTTTTTTAAAAAAAAAAAAAAGGCACCAATGATTGTACTGTTATAGTGATATAGTGGAGCTAGCAGAGTGAAGGTTGTGGCTCTTTCAACAGTGTCAGTCGTTGCGCAGTGGCGGTATCAATAAACTTATGTCTCATTAGGAGCAATGAGTTCGTCACCAGTCCGAGTATGTTGTGAAATGAAAATGTAAACATGAAGAATAAAGGTGTAGAGTGTTAATGAAGATTCTTTATTCAAAATGCTTTAAGAGTTTCCAGATAACAATTACTTCCAAGCACGGCTTCGTATATCGGCCTGCAAGGCTACTTCAACAAATTTCCTAGACGTTCATCACTAGTTCGGATTAATTAAAATTTACACCAATTTAGGGACAGAGAACAGATTTCTTCAAAGTTTGTTTCTCTTCAAACGAATCAACTCCAGATCTTCCCTGTCTGTTTAGCTTATAAAAAAATTTCTTATCTTGTCATCGCATTCTTCGATATTCAGTGGATGCTACAAAAATTGCAGTTCTCTTCTCCAATGCCCTGTCGACGTCCGTCGTTTTTAACAGTTGTCTTTTTATTACTCATTCGCTAAGGACCGAAGACATCACGATCAAAACCTCCAATTCTGCTTGAATTTGTGTTCTGAATCTGACTCTCTCTCTTCTCGTGTTAGTGGTTCCACAAAACTTTATTCATTTCAACCGGTATGTTAATCAATTTCCTACGCCCATGCTTGGGTTGACTCCCTAAACATGTCCATTACACTTTATTTGCTCCAGGAGCAGGAGGTCTCATTTCACCGTCAGTGGTTTGAGGATCTCTTCTTGTCCACTGTTGGGACCTGTTGTTGGGACAACGATTGTCTCCTCCGAAACCGCTTCCATTCCTTTTCCTATTATTATCAAATATGTTCCATTTATATCTTTGCTCCCCATTATTTTTGTTTTATGATTGGAAATTTCTTTGTGACTGTTCAAATCGTCCTTTGGCTGAAATCATTCACTGTCTTGATTGTAATTATTGCCACTTTCGCAATGGCTATCCAAAAGCTTCACATTAGAAATTAACGATTCAATATTATCTTTTCTACTTGTGATGGTAATGCCTGTATTATCTATGACAACTTTGTGATCATTACACTAATTAGACTTTGGAGTGGTGTTGTTTGCGGCAAAGGAAATTCTTTTATTATAATAATTATTTCAGTTATCGTATTACACGTAGCACCATCTGCATAATTAAGTGCAAATATTTTTCTTTGGACTGATGACTTTATGACCAACATAACTAGGAACTTTAGTCGAAATTCTTCTGCAAGAATGCAATTTTGTGCCATCTGCTTTGATTGGAGCTTATTATGCCCATATGGATAATGTCGGTCCTTCCTCTCTTAAAGCTATTTTGATGAAAGAATGCTATTGACATGGTTCGCCTGTTGTTTTCATTAATAACTTATTCACGCTGCATAAAAATAGCAGCTAACAAGCCCCTACCAACGAATTCCCTTACTGTTGCAAAGTGACCTGCTTGCACTCTTGCACGTCACAGTGCAGTATACTCGTATCTAGCACAGAATAACTAGGGTAACACACGAGAAAAATTAACAATCATGTAGTAAAATAATGTACGTAAGAAAGTATTCATAAAGCGTGGCACAAGGACTAAAATGTTCTGAACCTAACCTAACATGACACATTAAACGATGACCTGCTAATCTAAATGAAGTTCACTTTGGACTAAAGTTAGAGGGTTGTATGTTCAGTCTCTCAATAGGGAAACACTTCGAGTACCACTTCGACTAACATTAGACACTCTGTGTCAACTGTCCGATGACTGGAATTGATAGGTTACTGCAGATAACATGCTGTCAGCTGCTGGACGATGATGGCTGAGAACTACCGGAGACTGTAGTCAGCTGGCTGAGTGACGTCTTGCGGTCGCTCAAATCTTGTGCTCCGTGTATCAATATGAAAGTGCGGTCTATTTGGCTTATCAACAAATATTACCGGGTTTCAGCGACCTCTGTGTTGGCTGAAGGGACTATCTGAATGTCTTGCAGAGGAAGTGTAAGTTGGTTTCTGGTATGTGGGCCATTCAGTAGGCGACTGACCATACCACGTGTAGCGCCACGCTGAGACTGACTGTTGTGTGGCACCCTCTGAAGACTATCGTTTTGTACAGGGTCTGGAGGAGACACAGAGACACAGCATCCCTCCCCTGCGTTGAAGGTAAGTGCGGAAGGGAGAGGGTGGAGTGGAGAGAAGGTTCGCTTCCTCGCTTGCCAACGTGCGAATTTAGTGGGTATACTCGCACAAATGCTCTTCCACCTTAGATTTTTCCTCGGCCTCGGGGAAAACCATACCCAAATCACAGGCAGGGGTCAGCCGGTTAAGCTTTTTCCACCTCCATCTGCACAGACTTGTCTACCTAATTAAGTGCGACGACAATGTCCATCTTATCGTCGCTGGTTGGCTGCAGCCAGAACGGACTGCCCCAGACGAAGTTGGTGGTTGCCAGAGGCGTAGTCAATGGCGACAGCCAGCTGCGTCTGTGGATTCTTTAGGCGGCTGGCTGTATCTACGTCCTGCGAGTTTCAACAAGAAAGAGCCAAGAAGTTCTGTCTATATGCGACGGAGTGCGCTGTGGCCTTATTTGATTCCTATGGCAAGTTGTGGAACCATGAGAAATTTGGATGTTAAACATGTCTGTACCAAGATGCTGCATGACTTTGCTGGTACCAAAGATATTTTTTTCAGACTTATACAATATAATAAATACCAGGTTACTCAGTATAAATACATTCTCTCTCGACTATAGGCATGCTGTGGCAGAGAATGCACGAGATTCTTTAAAACTGACATCAAGGTCTTGATCTATTCTTTCAGGTTTGGCATGATGTGATGTGGCCTTGTTCTGAGAAAGTAATATTATTAAAGTATTATACTGCTGAGCAAACTTTGTTATATGAAACCTGAACGTCTGTACAAATCTTATTGCAAGTCGATTGGTTTCAACATAAAAGATAAGGCTGTAAAGCATGAACTGTCATTTTTTTCACAAAAAATTTGAACTTTTGGGAATGAAACTTCATGACATTGCCAGTAACTACAGCTCTCGGCAAACCGTCAATTGACAAAATCCTAGAAAAAGCCTGAACTGATACGAGGGCTATTCGGAAAGTAACGAACGATAGGTCGCGATATGGAAACCACAGTGAAAATCAAAACTGTTTTATTTGCAACGGTTAGCTACACCTTCCAGCTACTTCTCTACATCAGTCGTCGCTCAGGCTTAGACATCTGTCGTAGCGTTGTACCAACTTTTCAATTCCCTCGTTATAGAAGATAGCCGCCAGTGCTTTTCGACAATTTTATGCTCTGAACTGCAGCTCGTTGTCTGTGTCAAAATATTGTCTTCATAGCCAGCGGTTCATTTGAGGAGAGATGAACCTCACATGTAGCCAATTACGGGCTGTATTGTGAGTGATCAAACACCTTCCATCGAAAACACTGCAGGAGCATCTTCATTGCCCCTGCAGAGTGCTGCCGAGAATTGTCGTGTAGAAAGAACCTCATGACAGTTATGTTATGTGGATTGCACAGCTTCAGGGGAAATATTTCACCAGGCTCTCATACTTGGCGGTAGACGCTAATTTCTAACCATCTTTATGTTCTCACTGTGAGCTCAGAACTGAAAGGAGTGACATGATGCGATCGACGGGCGTACTAGACGCAGTGCCCAACGGATCTGTGAAAAGCTCCATCAGATTTTCACTGTATTTTCCATTTCGCGGGCGATCGTTCCTTATTTTCCAAATAATCCTTGTACTCTGGTCACAAAACAACTAAAGTACATCAATGGGATTACCCAAAATAATGTCGTGGGGAAGCTGAATGGTAAGTTTGCCACAAGTTGCATTTAGCCAGCAGTACCTTCGATTTAAGGACTATGGGAATAATCACACGTGTCTTTCCTATTTCGTAATGTACCTAAACAGCACATTTGTACTCTGTGAATATGTCACATATACCAATACGATTTAAGTTCAGGCTAAGTTATTAGCTTGTTAACATTAGGCGATTCCATCTGTCCTTACCGTTTAAACTATGATAATGAATTTTTCACTGAGCAGCGGAATTTGTTCTGATATGAAACCTTCTGGCAGATTGAAACTGCGTGTCGAACTGTGACCTGAGCTCGAGACCTCTACTTTTCGCGGGCAAGAGAGGACAGGTCGTCAGTCGTACTTACGTATCTCAGTGGGTAGAGCAATTGCTCATGGAGGGAAAAAGTCCGAAGTTCGAATTTAGAATCGGCATACAGTTTTATCTGCCAGGAAGTTTCTTATCAGCGCACACACTGCAGTGAAAAATTCATCGGAAACATCCAGCCGAGCTGTGGCTAAGCCATGTCTCCTCAGTATCCTTTCTTCCAAGAGGGCTAGTCCTACAAATTTCGCGGGAGAATTTCTGATAACTTACCGAGTATGGTGGCTCTGTGGTTAGCACACTGCAATCACGTTCAGGGGGACCACGGTTCAAATCCGCGTTCGGCTATCCTTACCGAAATTTTCCTAAATCGATCCAGGCAAATGCAAGAATGCTTCCTTTGAGAGGGCACAGCCGATTTCCTTCCACATCTTTGACACAGTTCGAGCTTGTAATCCATCTCTAATGACCTCATTGTCGACGGGACGTTAAACCCTAATCTTCCTTCCTTATGTTAAGTTTGGTAGGTAGAATATGAGGTTCTGTCGAAAAAGGACGCTGTGAGGATGGGTACTGAGCTGTCGTTGGGTAGCTTAGTCAGATTACAAGAGATGTCCTGGGTCTTGACCATATTCGGACCAGAGTCAGCTAATTATACGTAGACATCATGATGAGCTGTTGTGGAGGGGGGGTGGGGAGCTTTCATCATCCATTACGTGGGCCATCTTGGATGACTGACTCACCTGCCGCAGTGGAATGGTCAACGTGACGCACATTGAGCCAGCTCTGACTCACAATTCCGTCTATTTTGTCGAAATTAGTTACGTACACGATGTTCGTCCGACCTCGAGCCCACCACAGGCAAAGAGATTTTTGTAAGTTGTTTTGATACACCTCCATCCACGTCTGCAACGCATTGGACGCGGAATGCCAAGACGTCCAGTGGTCGATGGTGTGGAAGACTGTCCACGCACCGTTCCGCCCGTCTGACATCAAGGCGTTTTTGTACCATATTGCCAAGGGCAAGTTCAACAACGAAGAACGACTACACAGTATTGGTATGGATTCGTCACTACTTTGCCGGAGTTGCCTATGCGAAGAGATCGACAGGCATCGCCTTACATGCACTACAAAACGGTAAGTGTGTAACCTATTACTATGTATATTGGCCTGCTTCCTCCACCCATCGGCAGCAACGGTCAGCTCTAGCTTCTTACTTCTTCCACATACTTCTCATTTTCCCCTGGCTCAGCATCATGCGATCTTGTGGTTCCGACATCAGGCGATCACCTAACTTCTAACATTCTGCGTGGTATCTGTTTGTTCTAAGTCGTGTCTCCCTACCACTTACGCTCAACGACGCTCTGCGCGTGTTTTTTAGGGAATTGACTAGTTTGAACCTGGGACCTGTTGCTGGTAAGGAGACGCCAGACCACACATGACATGTAGAGTTCAGAAGAGTTCAGTGAGACTAGCGATGATATAATCAAGTACTTAATGATTTCAGCGTCAGCTCCACTGCACTCCCTGTAAAAGAATCTTAATACTAACTAAATTTAGTGGAAGGGGTTCAAGGCTTTCCTATTTTTAGTTAGCTGGTAAAATAACGTCGAAAAAGCAGTTAAGTTTACCATTGGAATTTTTATTCTACTCGCTAAACATTGTTTATAAAATGCGCTATTGATGAAAGGAAATGTTTTAATACAGGATGATAAAAACCAACTGCATTCAACAAAAATGTGAAAGAATATTCCCTGAATGGGTTTTCAAGTTCTACAATGGATCGAAGCCTGACCTATGCCATATCACATCTATGACCTTCTGGAGGGCTCTATCTTTTAACATGGGCTTGGGGGTGGTTTTGGCGGTCAGCTGGCGACGTGGGTGTCCGTTCCTTATCGTAGGGCCTCCTAGCCTACACGATTCTGCTCTCGGCTTCTGTTCTCGTTTCTTCCCTCGGAACTGCGTCTGTTTCACGGTGGGAGGGTATGACATGGATTTAAACGTTCTTGTGTTTGTCTGTGGTATTCCATTTGCTCACTCATTGATCGTAATACTTTGGTTAATTTAATGCCAGGATTTATTTGGAACTATGTGACATACTGCCAGATTTGCTGTCATGTCAGGGTTTTCATGGAAGGTGTTGGATTTGCCTGGCGCCTTACATACCACCACCCTTCAAACTTAATTTTTGCACTGAAGTTAGGCAATGATTTATTCATTGTCTAAGTCAGTCAAAAATTATTCCTATATATAAATTTAGTTGCCTACTGTTCAGCCACTTTGTAATACTAATTTTTATTTTTGTATTCTTCCACATTATTCTCAAAAATATGTTTATATCGACAAAAGAAGATTATGTTTATGCTATTATCATTATTAATTTTTAATTTTTTGTTTCTTTATTTAAGTGTGAAGTTTGTTATCGAAAGTGAGGAGTCTTTCACATCGATTTTCTTAGAAATATTTTTTTTATAAGGGTAGTAATTAAGTACAATCTATTCATAACACATATTCTAAGTATCACGTACAAGTAAAATGTTTTTGTTTGTAAACACTCATTTCAACATTGTTACACCAACAAATTAGAATTATTTCCAAGAATTGCTTTGACAAAGAAATATACATACACAAATATTGAGATATTATCCTAACAAATGGTACAAATGTTAAAAAAAAGGAAAACATCCAACAAGATAATTTTTTATTCTTTGTTTCTATAAAGAGAAAATAAGTAAAATGTAGTTATTCTTTTATTTTTATGAGGAGAAAATAAGTGGCATATAGTTTTAGCGTTTATTATGCCTTACTTTTGTTCTTTATATACTGCCCATTTCAGAACTAATGACTTATTTTTATCGATAGTCTATTTTTTACTTAAGTCCATAATCAATTTTGTAGTTTATTAGCTGTCTTCTGTGCTTTACTTATTTTGTTTTTCACATGTTTCTTTTGCACAATTCCTACATCACATAATTTGATTTCACACATTCACACAATCCTATGAATGTTTAAGCATGAGGTTGGCGAATGCTTTCGCACAAAGGTGACGGACTTGAGTGAGATGGATGTGGGCAAATATTTGATGTACAGCTTCGTTCATCGTTCGTTGTTGGTTTTGCAACTGTGTGTTGCTGTTGTGGAGGTCCCATAATAGAGCTGAGAGTGCAGAATTTCGTGGTTTACTGGCTTTGTATGCATGAAAGTCAACGTTATGTGTCGCTGAAAGTGGTCGTTTTTCATTGTAATACTTCGCAGACGACTAGTTTACAATAGGATAGGGATTTGGGAAGGTATGTCGTCTATTCTTCACCCATCTTCTTTCTTGGTCTCAGTCTTGTGAATCTTCAACTTCTGTTCTTCCTGCTTTTTCTCTACTTCTTACTTGATTCTTCTCTGGGCAAGATATGGGAATATTTATTGATAACTAGTCACTTTGAAGTTCTCCTCTTATTAAACTTTGGACGTGTCAGTTCTACATTGTGGAAGTTTTCTTCACTGTTGTGCATCAGCGTGCTGTTTAATCGCAGTAGTGTGACTTTTACACAATTTTTTTGCCAGTGGTGGCTTGCCTAAGGCGTCTTCTCACCGGGCCGTTTTTTACTCGCTCCGCTGAGTGGGCATCCCAGGACCTTTCTGGCATTCCGTGTGTCTCTGCAGGTTTCCGCCATTCTGTGATTCCGCTTAGCAGTAGATTTACTGCCGAGTTCGGATACAAGTGTCCTTGCTGGTCTCGCTGTCCTTTCCCTTCTCTTGACGCTTCTGCCTTGTAGGAATCGTGTCTTGCTAATTACGTCCTTTTCTTTCTTGATACTTCTCTCGTTGCAACTTGTGGGTCATTGCATCTGGTCCTTGCTGGAGTTTTTAGAATGGTTCTTACAAAAAGTTTTACTTATAGTCATCTAACATATGTCTAGTACCTACATTGTTTTACGCCTTCTTAAAAAGCTTTACAAATTTCAGCGCCCTTTCCATGTTACAATTCTAAGATATTTTGAATCTTAACTTCTACAAGAATCCTCAAATTCGTTTTTTATTTTTGTGTAGAGTTGTCGTGTATAGCATTTTAGTATTTCATGCTGTTAGACTAACTACGCTTTATCCCTTCACCTTAACCTGTGCTACTACTGGTGTTATTTTTGTTTTTGTTTTTATTGAAACTACTTTCTTATTCCCACCTTCCTCTCTCTTCATTCTTCTTTCTCCTGATGATCTTATCTGCAACATAAACTTGAAATATTTTGTTAATTATTTACTTGAACTTGTTGCTATTTCTCGTCGATTTCTTTATGGACTTGTAACATGAGTTGATGCAATTCCCCCTTTTGTGCATACCATTCTACTTTTTCATCCTATTTACCTCGCATCATTCTTAATTGTTTGTTTATAACTGGTATTTCTTCTAATTTTAGCTTTTGCTCAAAGAGAAGTGAGACATTCCCAAATGTTACACTACCTTTCCCCATATCTATTATCGCTTGTCTCTCATTTAAAAAATCTGCACCTATAATCAAATCTACAGTTAGTTTATGTATAATCACGAAGTTGGCTTCGATATTTTGACCTTGGCATGAAAGAGTTAACATTGTTTGTCTCGTAACTTCCGCAGCATTGTTTCTAATAAGACCTCTTACTTTAATCTTATGTGTTTTCAGAACTGGCAATTCCTCATTGGCATTACACTGCATGAATAAATTTTCTGAGATCGCAGTCAGTTCACTTCCGCTATCAATTACTATATTGACTGGGATATGCTTTACCATGGCCTTCACAGTTGGTTGAATTTGAAAGGGTTGGTTCTGTTCTTCTTCTTCTTGCATCAACTAATCCTCCACTAAATCATACATGAGTCTTTTCGGGAACTTCCCTTGTGAATTCGAACTTTCTGTAGGATAAGCTTCGACTGCTGCTTCTCTCTCTTTTATTTCCTCTTCTACATTTCTTCCTTCATTTCCACTTCATTCAACATCCTCTACTTTTTCCTCATCTTCGTCTATCTTCTCCTTCTTCGTCGCTACTTCCACATACTAGCATTTAAATGCTCTAATTATCGCTTCATAATTTCCTTCATTATATACGTTGGGTTGTGTGCTCACTAGTAACTTATTTTCAACTTCTGTTGACTGCGCATTATCCTCATTGAATTCGCTTTCCCTGGTTTCCATCTCAAACAGCTCTGCAATACTCATTACTTCGTCCTTTCCTCGTACATTCATTGTGCATGCCTCTGGTAATTCATCTTCTTTGTCAGTATTCTCCCAGTTAATTTCCTCCCATCACGATATTGTTATTTTCTTGTCTTCGTTTTCATCTGGTCCCTGCAGTTTTGTTTCTTCCTTCTTCTCTTCTCGTGATAAGGTATTTACTTCTCTGTTCAAGGTGCTGCAATTGTCCTGGGTCGGTGTGTCATTCTCTTTGGCATGGGCGCTTAGCCATGGCCTGCACATCCCTCGGTCCATACGCGGAGTCAGTGGAGGGGAGAGGCGGCAGGTATATGTACCACACCACCCACCAGCCTAGGACGTCAGTCAACAGGAGTAACCTGATGATGATGGCATGTTACGCCGTCGAAAATTCGTTCAACAACGACCAGTCAACCCGGCTGCATGCCCGAGAGACCTTCAAGCAATCTTAATACTAGCTAAATTAAGGGGTTCAAGGCTTTCCTATTCTTACGAGGGTTGTTTTTTAGGTAAGGGCCGTTTTTATTTTTTAAAAAAGATACAAATACTTTTGTAAAAAAACTTTTATTTTCTGATTCTACACATTTTTACCTATTTTTCTACATAGCTGCCTTGCTTATTTAAGGACTTGTCATACCGTACAACTAAGTTTTTAATTCCCTCTTCAAAGAATTTGGCCGCCTGCTCCGACAGCCAAGAGTTCACGACCACTTTCACTTCATCGTCGTCATTGAAGTGCTGCCTGCCAAGATGGTGTTTCAGGTACCAGAAAAGGTGAAACTCGCTAGTAGCAAGGTCGGGGCTGTATGGTGCATGGTCCAAAACTTCCCAGCCAAAAGCGTTATCGTGCAGGAGCAAAACTCCTTTTGTCAGCATGCCGCGCCTTTTGTTTTGAATTGCTCTGCGGAGCTTCTTTAAAGTTGCACAGTAGGCATCTGAGTTGATTGTCGTTCCTTGTGGCATAAAGTCCACTAGCAAAACACTGCGACGGTCCCAGAACACAGTTGCCATAATCTTGCGCTTTGACAGCATCTGTTTGGCTTTGACCTTGATGGGAGAGGTTCTGTGTCGCCATTTCATCGATTGTCGCTTGCTTTCGGGAGTGATATGGGATACCCATGTTTCATCTCCAGTGACAATTTGACTCAACATGTCATCCCCTTCTTCCTCGTAACGAATCAAAAAGTCCAATGAAGTGGCAAACCTCTTCCGTTTGTGGTAGTCTGTGAGGAGTCTGGGTACACACCGAGAACACAATTTCTTAAAGTTTAGGTTTTCAGACACAATTTTGTACAAAACCGATCTTGAAACTTGTGGAAATTCCAAAGAAAGAGTGGAAATTGTGAATCTTCTGTCCTCACGAATCTCTGTTTCGACTGCAGCCATCAAATCATCAGTGATCACAGAGGGTCGGCCTGAGCGTTCTTCGACATGGACGTTTTGACGGCCATTTTTAAACTCTCTAACCCATTGACGCACTTTACCTTCACTCATTGCATTCGAGCCATAAACTTCTGTTAACTGACGATGAATTTCTGCAGCTGATAGGCTTCTCGCGGTCAAAAAACGTATCACTGACCGTATCTCACACGCGGCAGGCGATTCAATAATCGTAAACATTATAAAGTAGCACAGCGATGCGTCCACGTCAGCTACAGAGCTGCAACTTGCATCAGTGTGAACGGGAAGGATGCCGGCAAGTGGCGCGGTGGCTTGTTGCGGCGTCCGCGCTAACTACGGGACTATACGCGCGAACGGCCCTTACTTAAGAAACAACCCTCGTAGTTAGCTGGTAAAATAACCTCGAAAAAGCAGTTAAGTCTACCATTGGAATTTTTATTCTACTCACAAAACATTGTTTATAAATTGCGCTGTTGATGAAAGGAAATATTTTAATACAGGATGATAAAAACCAACTGTGTTCAACGAAAATGTGAACGAATATTCCCTGAATGTGTTTCCAAATTCTACAATGGATCGACGGCTGATCTATGCCATATCACATCTATAATCTAGGTTCAAATTAAGTTTAATAAAAGAGAAAACTATCAAAATGGTCCACAGTGACCCTCAATTATCATTAGTTACTTATTTAACTTGTCATAAATTACAGTGGCAGATGTGGCTTCTCAATGATTATGTAACAGAAAAATCATCGCATTTCATATTTTAACTTACATAGCAAATGTGAATACCATGAGCTTTAATTGACGATCGACACTAGTATTACGCAAAAAGGGGATGTAACAGATGAGACTTCTGCAGTTCTGAGTGAAGCTTTATGCGCTCAAAAATGCGTCATCGCGTGCGTTCATTACCTTGTCGGTGTTTAGGCAGCGTCAGGGGGAGGCGGGCGGCACAGCTCCACGCACCTCGCCATCTCGGAAGCAACTCTCTCTTAACTTCTCCTTACTACAATTTACTGAAGTTGGTTTAAAAAAAGCTATCTGGCTGTGTTTTCAACTGACCAATCAGGGTCTCATTGTTAACCTTAAGCTCTGCCTACAAAATTCTTTCTATCCAATGAGAAGCGTTGTACTTTTCATGGTGGGGCAATGTTTTTAACGTTTACAACGTAACAGAGACGCGAAAAAGTCTCACGCTAAAACTTGCTGCTGGTGTGGCCCTTTTAGTGTTACTGTAAGATCTACACTGTTCTTCTGGAGGGCTCTATCTTTTAACATGAGCTGGGGGGTGGTTTTGGCGGTCAGCTGGCGACGTGGGTGTCCTCCCTTATCGTAGGGCCTCCTAGCCTACACGATTCTGCTCTCGGCTTCTGTTCTCGTTTCTTCCCTCGGAACTGCTTCTGTTTCACGGTGGGAGAGTATGACATGCATTTAAGCGTTCTTGTGTTAGTCTGTGGTATTCCATTTGCTCACTCGTTGATCTTATTACTTTGGTTAATTTAATGTCAGGATTTATTTGGAGCTATGTGACATACTGCCAGATTTGCTATCATGTCAGGGTTTTCATGGAAGGCGTTGGATTTGCCTGGCACCTTAAGAACTCTACTGCGGTCCTCCGCACGCCACACCTCTTTTGGGTGCCATATACTGGAAAGTCACACTATTCCCGAAAGTTCATATACACAGCGTCGGATCTTTGCCTATTACTCGCACAGCGTGATGAAATGTCACGCCCCTAGGCTGGGGCGTACGCAACCCTGGATAGCTGTTGCCAGTAGGAACCAAAATTAGCAATGTTGTGTAGGTCGACAACGCACCATTTTTAAACTACGGAAACTTGGCTCCACGTGCTCCGATTGCCCATGGGATTGCCCTCTTGCCGTTCGTCGGTTGACGAGCAGCGCTATAGTTGTCGGTTCACATATTAAAATGTCCCTCGCCCCGTCACTGCCTCAACGTGAAACGCACACGTGTCGAATAGGTCTTGCTGTTTGTCTCCGACTCACGTAAGAGTCATTCACACGTATGCTTCTCTTCGGAGCACACACACGTCATCTTCAGTTTAGTCATACAGTAAGCATGGTGGTACAGTATTCGTTTGAAGAGCAACGAGATATGGTTTTTGTTTATCGACTTGCCGATGGTAAAGCGCATAAAGCACGACGGTTCTATGAGGAACGGTACCAGCAAAGCGCCACACACACTCGCAAAAGTTTACAGCAATTTACCGGCGACTTGACGAAACATGCTCGTTAGCGGGATATCATGGTGATAGTGGAAGACCTCTAACACGACGGGGTGCTGCATTTGAAGAGACTGTTGTCGAGCGCTTCGAGGAAGCACCTATGATATGTACTCGAGCGGCTGGACACGGCACGGGGGTCACTCGTCGGTTCGTCTGGGAGGTTTTGAGGGATTACAACCGGCATCCATTTAGTTTCCACTCATTCCAAGTCCTAAATCCTGTGACCGACTGTGAACACCGGCTAGGGTTTTGCTGGTGGTTTCTGCGACGTGTTGCACGATACCTCGACTTCTCTGTCATTGTGTTGTTTACCAACGTATGCACCTTCCATCCGGATGGCCTTTACAACACTCTAAAAGTTCATTACTGGGCAAGGGGAAATCCTCACTTCACGTACGTTCACGGACGCTAGGTTAGATTTTCGCGCAACATTCGGGCATGCATTGTCGGTGGCTATGTGATTGGGCTGGTCCGTCTACCTCCTCGACTTACTGCAGCAAATTACCTTCACGTTTTGCAAGAAACTCTTCCCGGCCTGCTGGAAGATTTTCCAATGGACATACAGCTACGCTTGTGATTGCAGCATGATGTTGCGCCTGCGCGTAACAGTCGTGCTGTGCACAATATTTAAATAAACTCTTCGACGGCCGGGTAATTGGTAGAAGTGCTCGTAGGACATGCCCCCCCCCCCCCCCCCCCATTCCACCGAACTTTTTCCTGTGGCAATTCTTCAAGGTTCTAGTTCACTCACCCAGATGCGAACCACCTAGACATAAAGAGGAATTAACCGATCACCTTTAACACGCCGCCAATCACATCAGGGCAATGCCAGGAATCTTTGAAAGAGTTCGGCAAAACACCGTTCGACGTTACCAAGCTTCCATCGCCTCAGAGGGTCGCCAGTTCGAGCACCTGCTTTAAGTAAGCAATGTCCTAGCTACAGAAAAGGCCCCTTTCAAGGCCGACACAATTTGTGAAACACTTTGTCTACGCAAGGTAACAGCTATATACGGGTTTGTTCCCAGTATGTCTTACCATGAAACTACAATGGGTATGTCGGGACCCTGGCGGATTCGCCCTCGGGCCCCCAGAGTGGAAGGCTGGCGCGCTACCACCGAGCGTGCGGGCCGCCTTGGATAAACCGCGATCTCCAGCAGGCAAAGCATTCGCGGTCATGCGTTGTCCAAAGCATCCGCCAACAGGGCAATTCTGCGACCAGTCGGAGCGCGTGGCGTCAAGTTAACTACTTAAAGCTAAGTAACCTAAGGACATTACAGACATCCATGCCCAAGGCACAATTCGAACCTGCGACCGTAGAAGTCGCGCGATTTCAGGCTGAAGCGCCTTGAACCGCTCGGTCAAAAAGGCGGGCGTTAAAGTTATGTATAATTTACAAATATGTTACTGTGTTACGTTTACTCATGTTTTTCTACCGTTTTCTTGAGATCAGAAATAACTTTTGTAGCACAAGTTTCGTGCGGTTAAACTATCATTTTGTCTTACTTACTATTTTCAATGTAGCTAGTTCACTTTTGTGGTTCTTGAAATGCGTTTATTCGATCCTCGTACTCCAGCTGATCAACTTCTGGCGTTTCTTCACCCACATTGCACTTTTCATTGTGTGATCAACAGGTGTGTAGTGTTGCCATCTGCCGCCGTGTGTTTATATTTCGTTATTTGTTTTTGTTTTTGTTATCTGTGTGGCTCGATATTTTTCATTTGTTCTGTGTGTGTGCATTTTGCTATGTTTGAACGTGTCATTCCTTGCGAGAGTGAGTTTTTTAATTTTAATTTTTAAGTGTGGAAGCGTCATTTCTTGTTGTGTGAAAGGATATGTGTGTGTGTGTGTGTGTGTGTGTGTGTGTGTGTGTGTGCTCGCGCTTGTGTGTCGGGGAGGAGAATGAGAGGAGAGGAGGAAGAGTGATTAATTCTTTTTTCTGATTATGTTTCACATTTCTGTACATTGTTGTTTTAGTGACTAACATGATGCCGGCCGTTGTGGCCGAGAGGTTCATTCTGGAACCGTGCCACCACTACGGTCGCAGGTTCGAATGCTGCCTCGGGCATGGATGTGTGTGATGTCCTTAGGTTAGTTAGGTTTAAGTAGTTCTAACTTCTAGGGAAGTGATGGCCTCAGAGCCATTTTAACCATTTTTGACTAACATGAACAGTAAGTTGCTACTTATACTGAATTGGTGATTAATTACTTTCTTTTTCATTGCAAGGGCTCTCTCTGTATGAAAGTTGCTCTGTAATATCACGAGTTTTCTGTTGTAAGTGTTCACTCTAATAATTTTTATGTCTTGTTCCGTGTTAGACGGTTCATGTCCATGTTTTACCGGATGTTCAGCAAATCAGAATGAATATTTTCATACGCCCAGCTTCTGATACGTTCTTTGTACCTAGTTTTGAAATTCCTGCCTATCATCCCCAGATACACTGGTCAGCCACACCATTATGACCAGCTACCTTGTAGCCGGTATGACCTCCTTTGCCACAAATAATAACAGCAACCTGTTGTGGCGTGGATGCAGTGAGGTGTTGATATGTCGATGGAGGGAGCTTGCACCACATCTGCACACACAAGTCACATAACTGCCATAAATACCGGGCAGGTGGGTGATGAGCTCTGACGCCACTTTCAGTCACATCCCAGATGCGTTCGATTGTGTTCAGATTTGGCGAGTTTGGGCGCCAGCTTATCAACTGGAACTCCCCACTGTGTTCCTCGAACACTCTGTCACACTACTGGTCTTGTAACGTGGCGCATCATCTTGTTGAGAAATGCCACTGCCGTCGGGAAACATTATCGTCATGAATGGGTGTATGTGGTCTACAGCCAGTGTACGAAACTGCTTGGCCATCATGGTACCCTACACGAGCTCCACTGTATACACAGATGCCCACTTGAATGTTCGTCAGAGCATAATGGAGCGGCCGCCAGCTTCTCTCCACCCCGCAGTGCAGGTGCCAAAGAGCTGTTCCTCTAGAAGACGACAGATTCGTGCTGTCCCATCGGCGTGATGAAGAAGGTACCGGGATTCATCAGATCATGAAAAGTTCTGACACTCTGCCAACGTCCAGTGCCGACGGTCATGTGGCCGTTTCAGCCGTAGTTGCCGATGCCGTGGGGTTCACATTGGAGCATGCATGGCTCGTCGGCTGCGGAGGCCTTTCGTTAGGAGTTTGGTGCTCGGAGTGTTCACACACACTTGTACTTGGCCCAGCACTAAATTCTGATGTTATTTCGGCAACAGTTCGCCTCCTGCCCTGTATTACAGCTGTGTTCAGCCTATGACGTCCACATCTGTAATGAGGGCTGCCCGCCCAACCCCACGACGTCTGAACGTGATTTCATATTGGTTTCGTCACATGTTGAAGACACCCTACACAGCATTCCACAAACATCCGGCAAGTCGTATAGTTTCCCAAATGATCTTGCAGTCCCCCTGAGCCATCACAATCTCTCTGAGTTCAAATTCAGACAGATCCGATGCCTTCCCCTTTCAACACACAGACAGCACGCTCACTGACTACATGCACTGTGCGTGTGCATGACCAGCAGTCACTTCTCTCCAAGTGACGGTGCTATCGACTCGTCAGGTTTATATCGAAGGTAGGTGGGTGGTCATAATGTTCTGTATGCTCACTACATACTGATTTCCTATTCTAAATGGTATACCCAAGCTCCTTGACATTTATCTCTTGTGTATACTGTTGATTGTAAATGTGGCTGGAGTGTATCCCTGTTCTGTATGCAATCTGTAATCTCTGTATTTTTAGTATATATGCTGTCCTACATGTTGATTTCTGTTTATGAGTTCAAGTGTACCATTTCCATCTGTTAGTCAGCGTGTACGTGTGTGCTGTAGTGTCTGTGGGGACCCGTGGTGCTGCGTTCTCTGCTTGTTTTCATTTTTCTTTAGTTGTGTTTTGAATTTTTTTTGAGTCTTTGTACGATATTGGTCTTATAACCATTGTTTTTGCCTATGAGTTGTATTGATTGTGTTTCGTTTTCATAGTTCTCTTTGCTGAGTGGGATATTACTTGACCTATATAACTCGTGTCGTAGTGCTGCTAATTTTGAATTTGGCAGATGGTTGGATGTAGCAAGCCCAATGGTATCTGTGGCTCTTTACTTTCTGAAGTTGTCAAATGAGTTCTTATTGTTGTCACTTTTTACTGTTATCTCCAAGAAATGCATTTGAATTTGGGTCCTTTTTCCTTGATGAATTGAATATTCTTATATATACTGTTTATGTAGGTATGAAGTTTATCTCGTGTCGTAGTGCTGCTAATTTTGAATTTGGCAGATGGTTGGATGTAGCAAGCCCAATGGTATCTGTGGCTCTTTGCTTTCTGAAGTTGTCAAATGAGTTCTTATTGTTGTCACTTTTTACTGTTATCTCCAAGAAATGCATTTGAATTTGGGTCCTTTTTCCTTGATGAATTGAATATTCTTATATATACTGTTTATGTAGGTATGAAGTTTATCTATTTTCTCTATTCGTTCATCTTCAATACAGATTACGTCATGCAAATAGTTTTATGTACATTGTTTGTGATGATTGTAACGACGATGGTGCTTTCTATGTGCTGATGAAGATGTTTGCCAGTGTTCGTGATGCTGGTAACCCCTTTGTCATCGATTTGTAAGTAAAATTCCATGTCAGACTGGAAGTAATATTAGGATTTGATTGCTTGAAGGTTTTTGCTTATTTCATTAATATTACCTGCAGGCAGTTTGTTGTATGTCAGTAGGTTTTCATCAGTTAGTATTACTGTGTTTGCGCTGGGTAACGAGATGTGCATGTTGTCTGTTTAGAAAGAGATAAGTGCTGCTGTCTGTGGAATGTGAAACTCCTGTATTTCTGTCATGAATTCATTTGTATTTTTTACTGTTCTGTTGTTCTTAACTTCACAGCGTTCCATTATTATTTTCTTCATGTGTTTTGCTACATCGTACGGTGGTGCATTCATGAAATTAATAACTGGCCTCAGCGGAACAAAGAGTTTGTAAACCTTGGGTTGGCTTTTGACTGTTGGCTTTTTTGGGTTCATCTACGTGATGTTTTGTTATTTTTTATCTGTGAGTACGTATTTGACGTCTTTGAGGTCTTTTTAACGTATGTATGGAAACGTGCTATTGGATAACATTTCAGTTTTGTGATATTCTTAGAGGAACTGAAATCTTTGGTTTTTTTCTATATATTTTTCTTTATTGACCAGTACTGTGTTGTACATAGTATTAAGCATAAATTTCTTGGTATAAAGCGATCTGAATTCTTTTTTAACCTACTATTTTCTGCAAATGATTTCGTTGTTTATTGTACCAAAAAGTTGTTTATTACCATCAGATTAATATAACGTGGAATTACATCTTTTATTTTGCAAGTCGAATTAAATATGATGTGTTGGATAGTTTTGTGGAGTCTGAGGTGGATATTCTTGTAACTATTGCATAACTTTATGGAAAATGCCTGTTACGGCTATATTATAGTCATTTTTCGTTCTCCGAAGTTCGTTAACTGCTTCGAAATTCATGGAGATATGTTCCGTCTTTGCAACTAAATGGAAGGCAGTTTTTTGACACACATATTTCGCTCCTTTTGTTTATGAAGCATGTTTGTTTTTATATGTATAATAAATGCATTACCCAATAGTTATAAATACGTTACTGTGTTATGTTTTCTGGTGTTTTTCTCTTGTTGGCGTTTATATGCCTAGGCAAATGTTGCGACAGTAATAAGAAAGTATCTGCCTGTGCGGAAATCACAGCGCTTGTGCGAGTTCAAGACGTGGATACATGGTGACATATGGAGATTTGGATCGATTCTGGAAGCGTGGTCGGAGAGCCAAAGTTGTTAATGCGATCCTCACATAACGTGGGAAGTCCGGGCTCAGATCCTGGTCACCTACATATTTTCATGTGTCGCCAATGATCTGTACAGCTGGAATATCATCGTATTCAGAACTGTGAATACGATTCTTGTATGAACTGTGAAGTCGAAAACCTCTTTGTACGTGAGTTTTATTAGACACAGTGATATACTGCTACCAGACTGTGGCGGCCCCAGTGCGTAATGATAATATTTCGTTCATGTGCTGATGCCAGTTTTTCTGGCACTGCTAGGAAACTTACCAAATGCTACACTACATAAATCTTCACTTCCTTCATGAGCTGACTTTTGTTACCTCATAAGACAATTCTCCTCATTCAGCTTTCAGTCAAACTGGTCTTGATCACATATAAATTGTATGTCAGTATCATCGTCGATACAGAAGTTAACGCAGGACCGCTACGGTCGCAGGTTCGAATCCTGCCTCGGGCATGGATGTTTGTGATGTCCTTAGGTTAGTTAGGTTTAACTAGTTCTAAGTTCTAGGGGACTAATGACCTCAGAAGTTGAGTCCCATAGTGCTCAGAGCCATTTGAACCATTTGAACAGAAGTTAAACCGGAATTTGTATCCACATTATTCTCGTTTGTTGTTGTAAAACTATGCACTTTTATCTGAAAAGAATTTTGTTAATCTGCGATTCCTCTTTAACGTCAGGTAATACACCTCCCTGTATATAAAATTTCTATTAGACATGACACGCCCGGTGACACAATTTCAACAAACTGTGTTTGCTATCATGGAAAACGTCCTCTCAGAACATCACTGTCCTGGAAGAAAAGGAACCACAGAGATTAAGCTGCTCTTCTGACGCGGATATCATGTTCGGCGCTAGTTTACCATCTGCGGATACTGCCCTGATAGCTGACTGCAATTATTAGTTCCCCATACGGTACAATGGCGCCCATACCCGAGGACAAGGGTGGCCGCAGCTCCCCATATCTCTCAGGAAAAGGGAAAAATGTAGTATGGTCAAGTTTATTTCTTTCAAGAAAATTATTTAAAATACTTTATTACGCAGTTTTATAGGTGGCGGGATTGTAACTTTCTTCTGACTACTTACAAGTTGCCATTGGCATTCCTAAATTTTAATAGTATTTCAACCCGCCCACCGCTACAAACTATCCTATCGGCGCTCTTGACACAACACCTCTATAAAGCCGAACAGATCACCAAGCGCCGATTCACAAAGCTTGATGCTCGCTCTCAGAGAGCCATTGCGGTGTTGGCATTGGCCCAGCACGGGAATTAGGTCCCCTGTTCCTTTGTTGAGATGGGATCCCTTTGTATTTGAGAACCCTGCTGTTAGGGTGAGGTACCGCACGCTCTGTACAACGAGAGACTGGCTGTTTAAACGCCTTCGTCAGAGAGGCCTTTATCAGAATACGTACAAAGAAAACCGAAGGATTCTTTTACTTTCAATACAAACATGAGGCATGCTAGGAATTTCCTGTTGGGAGATAAACCCAACGGTGATACCTACAAGCAGATGACAAGTGTTTTAAGGAACTGTGAATTTGTGAAGGGAACTCTACGCCGCAAAAGAAGACGCGCTACATTTCTGGGTGGCAAAATTCGATAGTAAAACTCCAGACTACAACAAACTTCCAATTTCGTTTCACTCAATATGAATGAAGGCTTAACGACAATGGTGAAATTTCAAGAACATTTGCTCGAATTTGTAAAGAAATCAGCAGAAGTGAAAGAATGCCTTAAACCACACGAATGATTAACTAGAAAAGAAAATTATTAGAGATATTAAAAGATTTTACCAAACGTATGAAGCATCTCCTGCAATACCTGGCCACGTAATGGAGTAAGAGAAAATATGGAACTGGAAACGTGATACAGGATTCTCGTCGTAGTTCCATGCATAAACTGATCGAAGTCCAGGTGAAATAACAGCAAGAAAATGGGTGTGCCTCAGATACAGAAAAGAGCGTAGAAAATAACATGGGAACTATGAGGAATATTCCAAGAAAATTCCCTGAAAATGCTAATCTGTTTAACACCTCTGAACAAATTAATGTTGCGCGACATCAGATAACGAAGATGGTACAACAGCAGGTCCATGAAATAAATGATAGCTTTGTGAACAGAAGTACCAGTAGCAGTGTAAACAAACACACGTTTAATGACTGATGCTAAGACGTATGCGCCAAAGACATTGATGTCAAAGGCGTTCCTGAGATGTATGAAGGCATACTTTCGAGTTCAAAGACTAGGCGAAGGGTATGTGATGCTTTTCATCAAGCAAGCGTTAGACAGAGGAAGGTGAGCTGTTTAGCTGTTCGCGAACAAAGAGGACAACCAGAAGTTCAGGAAGGACGAATTAGGATTGAGGCAGCTGGTTCCCAGATCTGTAGGTCAGTTAAAACTAAATTTACGCCACAGACTGGATATTACTTTCATATTTTTATGTGCTTAAGTACGGTAACTTCGAAAAACTGGATATCGGTAACGGATATGACATCGAAAAAAGTTTCTATGTTCCCAGAGAACATCATCTTAAGAACATATGGTAAAAATCTCGATGGTTTACCGTGAATAGAAATGAGAGAAGTGGGGCCATCGCCACAGTTGGTACTTTTGATAACTAAAATTTGCGGCTTCTGTTGTGTATCTTGATAATGGATAAAGATTTTCTAAAGCGAGAAGGTGTTTCTAGATGAATGTGTAAAGAACGTATGCGGCGGCACGGTTTCTTTCGTCCTTTACCTGCACCTACCTGTGAACTCGGTGTAGCAGATGGCTGGTACGAAAGGAGAGCAGAAAGCTACCTTACTGAAACTCGCACCAGGCTGCATACTACGTAGGCCATCGGAAATAGGTGTTAATTGTGAATGAATTGTGGAAATACTAGCAAGCTTGGGTATATTCTGAACCTTAATAATTTACTCGTTCACTGCCAAGCCCGTGCTAATCTTAACACAGCCATGCACAAACCCTTTCATTCACGTTACCAAATTCATGACAACGTATTTCCGAAATCTGACCAGCTAATAAGCAAGGATTGCTCTTGAATGAAAATGCTCGTTTTACTACTAAGTTTATCGGTGTCTAATGCGCTCAAGTTTTACTCACTCATCTGCTCAATTTGAAACGCGGAAGGACTGTCTTTTCTCATACACAAAATTACTTAAAAAATCCATACATTCTAAAAAACACACCGAATAAATATGCCTTCACTTTAAAACACTTTTGAAACTTGTAGCGCATCTAAAACCGGCAAATGATAGCTTCCTTTGGAGTTCATTCTACACACAACCGTACCATTGAACGGCTGGGCTCCGACTACCTTAGACTGCTGTCAAAATTCTCTCGCCCTCTCCAAGAGAAAAGGCGAGGAAAGAATACTCCGTTCTGATTGGTCAGTTTTCTTTAAGGCCAGTATAAAAACATAATTCTCTAGCGTTAGCCCGCGCTTTTCATGACCAACCAATCAGCAAATAACACACTTTCGAACCGTACTTTTTCCCGAAATAAATATTTAACATTCTGATATTTTGTCTATACGTTACATTGTTAACTATTTTCATTTGCACTCGAATTACCATAAACTTACTTAACATATTATGATACAAAATTTCCCGTCATCTGCATTCACTCTCTCTTCAAAATTTCTCACTCTAGTTCGTACAGCGTTCATTAGTAGAACATTGATCTATATATTTACTTTAGACCACACTCACGCATCTTTCACACTACTAAAAAATATACAAAAATGTACAAACATAAATAAACAAGAAAACCTTCAAGAAATAAACAGAACAGTTCACAGAAACATTATCTTGACCTCTTTCTTGAATGTCTCTGTCAGCTACTGTCTTCTAGCAGATGAAGATTAGAAATGCATACTGGAATGAACCCGCTTCAGAACATCTGTCACTGTGCACGCATGAGTCAGTCTCCCGATACACACGCTGTAGATTGGAACAATGTAAGGCGCCACACATCACACAGAGCTACAGTTCGAGCCATTTGCTTTCGATAGTTATTTAGATAATTGCGGCCCGCCTTGCAAAATGGCTAAGAACCGGTTTGTACGGTTATCTACGTAGCTACGGTAACTTTGAACCTTTGATATGGAAGTGCCCATGCCAACAACTGGTAATTTTGGTAATAAAAATCATGGTTCTCGAGGCTTTCTCAGGAACCGACCATGAACAAATGGTGCTTCATAAGCTTCCTAAGGGCCACACTAGACCACACTTTATACAAAAGATCCAACCGATTTCCTCAGTATATATGGGCTGGAGAAAGTGTTCAGTTTTTTTAAATTTTAACCTTGTAAAGTAGGATAGCTACAGTGCGACCGTTCTTCCGAGAGGTATACAGATAATCGCTAACAAGAACATCCAAAACATTGGATCCCTTACCTATGTGGTTGACAGAACATGAGACATGACCCCCGAAAAATATGTGTTTTCCCAAGAGTATTTGTGGAACGTATTGGAATCCATGTACTGAGGTGCGAGGGCTGATAAAATGACGACGTTGAGTTCATTAGGAGTTGCTGTTAAGTTTCGCAATCTGTTGTCAACATTTACATAAGCATAAATCTATGAGAATTGTGAACAAGTAGTGTGTTGAAGTCTTCCACTCTCGTTTCACATATTAGAAACTTCGTTTCTCTGTTACCTGTATTCTTTAGATGCCCTATTAATTAAACCAATATATACGTAACCGGAGAAGAATAGGTATGCTTTTCTTTGCATACAATTACTATTACTCTTTTCACTACGATTCAAAATATCCGCTGAGTTATTGGGTAAATAATGTATCTATAAAGAAAATTGGCACCGATCACTTCACAACTCCCTTACATTTTTCCTAAATTGAAATATATTATTCAGCTGTTCCGTCTAACGTAAGTGATAAGGGTTATGTGAAAATGATAAGGCACTGTGGCATCTACTGAGTCATAACCTAAGGTGTAGGACAGTATCCCTTCTGTCAGTGCCGCAAACGAATAGGCTTTGTTAGTAATGGTCCAACTGGTTAGTGGCTTCCGTTTTAGTTAAACGTTGTACAATGAGAAACAACAAGAAAAATTCATCTGGATCTTAGTACAGCTTGACGCCTACAATTAAGCTAATCTGGTTCGCATATTGATGGATAATCATGTTAATACTATAAAAATATACATATGTGTTTTTATCTCATCCTTCTCTGAAGTTTTCACTATCGGCATCTTAGCGACTGATGAACTGTCCATTTCTTCACTCCGGTGGGAGTGAGGTGACAGACTTGAAGTATTAACTACTGCCGATAGGTTGCTGCCCGTCATGTGATTCACGGAACGCCACGTGTTGTATACACCGTTTCATTCCAAGTCATCTGTCCTACGGAACTACAACACCTCTTGAAATGTAGAAAAGTATGTGTCAGGGTTGCAGAGCAGAACGCTGTGGGACAAATCAAATTGCTGTTCAGTCTGTAGATCTGTTTCCTAGCTCCACATTATGTTATTTCAAATAGTGCGCGTCACGGAAATCGTTGATGTCGAAGGCTGTTATGCTCATAGATGACTACTTTCCATCCAGTTTTAACGGCCAAGTAAAATTGACACTTTTGTTAACCGTTTTGGTTTAAAAGTTGTTTCTTTTTATCTCTTCCAATTTCATTCGAACTGGCATCTCTAATTTGTTTCCTGTAAGGAATGATAGCACAAACATAAAATTACTGCACGATGTTGAAAACACCGTGTCTCCTAACCTGTTAAGCTGTGTCATAGGAAGTAAAGCTTTACAGATCAGTGTAACGAAAAGGTGAGAGTCTCCATAATTCTGTCACTGACTGTACCAGCTTCGTTAACCAGTTCTGACAGATTTCCTTCGCTGAACATCATTTCCAAAATTTACTCTGAAATATTAATTTGATCATAATTTTGGACAGACCAGGTCAGTTCTGATACCTCTTGTGATATTTTTTATGAATTACTTGTTTGCTACAACGTTCATGTCAGGTATAAAATAATCCTTAGAAGAGTACAAATAATTAGCAGCCTGATATTTCCTATCTCATGTAAGATTTGTAGTTGTAGTAACTTGAATGACAGACCACTCTATGTTCTTTACAATAATACCAAATTTTTTACTACTTATTCTTTAATTTACGTAACTAATCTTGTCAACCCTTACAATAACGTCCTTTTATATTCCCTCACACAGTTCACTGTACATGCTATTTCGCCTCTCAAAACAGATTTGCTTTCGTCATTGATAACCACAATCCTCTCTCTCGTTTCAACCACGGCTTGCCGAGTCTCTGCATCCCTAGTATCGTCCTTTTTCTCCCCTCAACTCAGCGTCAACTGCTTCAAACCTTTACAACAGTTTCCGATCTATATCAACAAACTTTATGTTCAAAACCCTCAATTTACTACTTCCATCACGATGTTTTTAAGTAAATCATGTATAGACCCATTTAATTGGCTCATCACTGAAGTGAACGTTGAGATTATTGAAACTTCTACTACTTCGTCATGCTTCGTAGGACTCACAGGCTCACTCCCATTGGGAGCAGTTTCGCAATCACCGAGTGACTTCTAAATTTACTGTTTCATAACTATGTAGAAAGAGAACTGAAGCATAATAATCACGCGCTTCAGCTTTACCTAATTAATTCAGCGGCCTGTAATCACGCTATGTTGCCTCAAAACAGATCCATGGCGACGAGATGCGGTGTGCTGCTGTGTGCTTAACAGCTGTTAATAGTTGCCCCTGCTGACTGCTCACAGATCCGCGATGTCCTGGATCACCTGGCTATGAGCCGTTGAACGCTGACATCGTCTGACAGATGCTTCCGAACTACCGCTTGAGGACATCTACTACCGCTGACGACTTTTTTCGTTTCCTTCAGGCTGTACTGCACTGCCTACTGAGTCAGTCTGTATAACAAACAATTCCCTAAACTGAAGCTGACATGTTTGACGAACGTGTCTCCTATTCCAGAATGGGATTTTTCACTCTGCAGCAGACTGTGCGCTGATATGAAACTTCCTGGAAGATTAAAACTGTGTGCCGGACCGAGACTCGAACTCGGGACCATTGCCTTTCGTGGGCAAGTGTCGAGTTCGAGTCTCGGTCAGGCACACAGTTTTAATCTGCCAGGAAATTTGTGTCTCCTATTGCTACTATAAAGTTATGGTAAGCCACGGGGCGAAATTATGTCACCGATATCAATGTTCGTTGGCTATATTTGTATCTAGGGGGATAGTCACACACATGTTGCATCACGCTTCATGTGGGACTGCGGTCTATGGTGTCAAATAATTAAGTTAATATCACCAGCTAGTTAATGCTTAGAAAGAGAAAGCATATACAGTATTTAAAATAGAAGGTAATGAAACAACACTGTGACAGATAATCCCCTGCAGTTCTGGAAGCGCTACATTGGGCACACCATGATACTGTTCGTTTTAATGATCTTGTAAATAACTAACTAAAATGTTTACAAGTCCAGCACCTCAACTCAAAATTTAAAGTCCGAGATACTAATTGTCTAAAAATTTACAACTCCACGTGCTTCTCCTGACATGTTAATGTTCACCAAGAAAGCTATCAAAATTCTTTCAAGTAGCAAAGCTGTGGCTTCTCAGAATCAGAACCCACAAACGAAGTGCAAAAAGAACGTTTCTGAGTTTCCTGAACACCTGTGTGAAATTATACAAGCAAGCGAAACTGTCGCTCGAAAAATTTCTGTCATTTAAAGCCCGCGACAAACTTGTCACTCATGAAAAGATAGGTCCATAATAGCTAAACTATCAAAGCCGACTGTCCCAAGCCAGTATGGCCACCGACTTAAAACATACGTGATTCGTCTTTGCGAAAATTCTCTAATTCACAGTTATCTTATTGATAGTACACGAATTGCACATTCTTAGGACCACAGTTTAACTACCATTCCTATGATGTACTTACAATCTTGCCGGGGTACTTAGCTTTACTTTTATTTAAAGTTTAATCAGAAAGATAGTTCATTTACCTGTATTTGCTATTAGCTATTACTGAACATCATGAATTTCAAACGGACAGATAGCTAGTTTAGTTTACTTTCCCGTATAGACGGTACTTTAACTGATTTGTAATTTATTTTACGTAAAATAACTTTTAAACTCCAGAATAAACCGTCCCACTAGTAACGGTAACACCGACCACGTTAACGGCAATCGGTGCTAATGTCATACCTCTGTGAGGAATTTTGAAAAAATTATGAGCATGTGATAACATAATGGGAACAGAAAAATTCGGAAGAACTCCAGTAGAGTATAACAATCAGTAAACTGCTGGGACAGGTACAGACGTTCTCCCAGGACAAAAACAAGTTGTATCATTACATATTAATATTGGTCGCCAGCCTACTTAGGAATTCTTCTGTCAAGCAGTATAATAAAACAGAAGGCAGTGCTAAGTCTAACCTAACCTTCCTTGACACACATAATAAACTCTTCCTTTATACCTGTTCACACTAAAACACACTAACCTAACCTTACAGATAAATGTACTACTAACTTGGGAGTCAGACAAACAAATGGCCAATGAGGTAGCACATACCTCTCAACAACACGTACCTTAAATGAACTAGATGCAGCAATTTATAGAACCACTCAGCAGCACACATGAAACTAGAAGTAATACTAAACAAGGAAGAGCATAAAATGATTCTGATTTAAATCGGGGGGTCTGTTAATGATCATATTCTACAACATCATTGCTTAGAACAGGGTCTCTATGACTGTGCATTAACCAACTTGCATTAGAATTTCTAACACAATAAATATTTCTTTCTTAAACTCTGTTTGAAGCAATAAAACAGATTGCAAATTTAACTACACTGGCGCTGAAGGAGCCTTTGCTTCTTTGCTTTGCTTCATTAACTAACTGGCCTAGTACATGAGGGCCCGTAAATGGTTATGGTTTGAAGAACCATGTTCATTAATAAAACTGCAATGTTACGTTTGACAAATAGTAAGTATTCTCATCAATCATTATTAGTTAAGCAAAGTACAACAAACTATAACTCTGCAAACAACAAATGTTCTTTGGGAAGCAGTATTTTAAACTACTCAAAATATACTCTTCGAACTCTACATAAATTTTTCAACAACTGGATTCTTTGGAAAATAGGCATAGGACTGAGAGGATGGGTTCCATCACTTGTTTTGACAGCATTGTTCACCGTAGCAAGTGGTAAAACTCTTTCTCTCCCGTACAAATACAACAGTATAAAAATCACCATCCACAATTCTATCAATTGCGGAAAGTTCTGTACACTGTCCATGTGACAGTTGGCGGTGTTATCTCCTACAACACCAGTAGTAAGAAATAGGATCTCTGTGACATCAGGATAGTATTGCACAAAGCAGTCCATTAATGTTTTCGAATCACTTGTATCCCTTTTATCCCCTGATTCCCCCCTCTCCATGTGTTTTTATGAGAGTGAATGCTACTCCACACTGCTGTAGTAACTGGAGGGAGGTCAATCCTTCAGTCCACCAACAGAGGATACTTTCACTAACCCCACGACCATGAGTCAGCCGTTCAGCAATTTTCATTATCATTATTAGGGATTGTTCAATGGTCCTGTCGGTCTATGTTCCACAAGACAATTTGCTGGGCCTTCGTACTACCAACGCGCCACCCGTGAACATTTCGTACACCTGAGCGCTCATTTTATCTTTCAGGCTGCACGTGCCTTATACACCCGCCTTTCAGCTTCAATGAATAGCTTAATGGGCACAAACTTTTCAAAGCGTTGAATCCATAGCTCTGAATTAGCGCTATGGTTAGTTATCAATTGGAACTGTGCAGAAAACTTGGCTTTTAATTCCTCCACACACTTCATTTCGTGTTCTAACAAAATCAGTGATCTGTCTCCATCACTTCAGAATTCTGCAAGTTTTCCTTGAAAGTTTAGTATTAAATCGATTGCCTCAAAGGTATTTTCACCAGGATGACGTGGGCTAAAATATGTGCTCTTAATGCTGTCGAACATCAGTGTCCTGTCAGGATTTTCTCTGTTGAGTGCAGTGTATATATTTAAATGAACAACTAATTCAAACCACTGCCATTCGTTAAGTATCCTATAGCTTCAAGAAAATGAGCAGGTGAAACCTACCTATTCTAATGATAACATTACCAAATTCGGGATATCCTTGATGGCAAGCTACTATAAATCTTTCCTTTATTTACAGAGGCCTATAGAAGATGTTCACACACGCTTGTTGATTCGTCAGTTTGCTCTGTTCTATCGAAATGAGTAAAGCTGCATATACCGTATAGTGTTCAGATGGTGGACTATTTATAAATGGCAGTTAAGCAACATAGGTTGCGAGATAAGGGTGACTACTTGTAATTTACTCCATGAAACCACTCCATCCTGGAAACCCAGACACATCTCTCCACTTGCAATAAAGCCCAATCAGGTCTTCCAAAGAGGATGTGATGGTATCAGGTGAAACCAATGGCAGTTTGGCATTCATGAAGCCAAGAGAACCTGCTTCCTTAAAATGTGTTAAGGAAACAACTCCCATCCACCAAGAAGTAAAGCTGGTATTATTTTCTTTCCTCGGATAAGAAATAGTACTCCTAAGGGCTACCAAATGTATTCCCATCATTGCATGGAAGGTATTATATCAATCCAATGTACAAGTGCATATACACTCCTGGAAATTGAAATAAGAACACCGTGAATTCATTGTCCCAGGAAGGGGAAACTTTATTGACACATTCCTGGGGTCAGATACATCACATGATCACACTGACAGAACCACAGGCACATAGACACAGGCAACAGAGCATGCACAATGTCGGCACTAGTACAGTGTAAATCCACCTTTCGCAGCAATGCAGGCTGCTATTCTCCCATGGAGACGATCGTAGAGATGCTGGATGTAGTCCTGTGGAACGGCTTGCCATGCCATTTCCACCTGGCGCCTCAGTTGGACCAGCGTTCGTGCTGGACGTGCAGACCGCGTGAGACGACGCTTCATCCAGTCCCAAACATGCTCAATGGGGGACAGATCCGGAGATCTTGCTGCCCAGGGTAGTTGACTTACACCTTCTAGAGCACGTTGGGTGGCACGGGATACATGCGGACGTGCATTGTCCTGTTGGAACAGCAAGTTACCTTGCCGGTCTAGGAATGGTAGAACGATGGGTTCGATGACGGTTTGGATGTACCGTGCACTATTCAGTGTCCCCTCGACGGTCACCAGTGGTGTACGGCCAGTGTAGGAGTTCGCTCCCCACACCATGATGCCGGGTGTTGGCCCTGTGTGCCTCGGTCGTATGCAGTCCTGATTGTGGCGCTCACCTGCACGGCGCCAAACACGCATACGACCATCATTGGCACCAAGGCAGAAGCGACTCTCATCGCTGAAGACGACACGTCTCCCTTCGTCCCTCCATTCACGCCTGTCGCGTCACCACTGGAGGCGGGCTGCACGATGTTGGGGCGTGAGCGGAAGACGGCCTAACGGTGTGCGGGACCGTAGCCCAGCTTCATGGAGACGGTTGCGAATGGTCCTCGCCGATACCCCAGGAGCAACAGTGTCCCTAATTTGCTGGGAAGTGGCGGTGCGGTCCCCTACGGCACTGCGCAGGATCCTACGGGCTTGGCGTGCATCCGTGCGTCGCTGCGGTCCGGTCCCTGGTCGACGGGCACGTGCACCTTCCGCCGACCACTGGCGACAACATCGATGTACTGTGGAGACCTCACGCCCCACGTGTTGAGCAATTCGGCGGTACGTCCACCCGGCCTCCCGCATGCCCACTATACGCCCTCGCTCAAAGTCCGTCAACTGCACATACGGTTCACGTCCACGCTGTCGCGGCATGCTACCAGTGTTAAAGACTGCGATGGAGCTCCGTATGCCACGGCAAACTGGCTGACACTGACGGCGGCGGTGCACAAATGCTGCGCAGCTAGCGCCATTCGACGGCCAACACCGCGGTTCCTGGTGTGTCCGCTGTGCCGTACGTGTGATCATTGCTTGTACAGCCCTCTCGCAGTGTCCGGAGCAAGTATGGTGGGTCTGACACACCGGTGTCAATGTGTTCTTTTTCCATTTCCAGGAGTCTATTTGCGTTGTCATGAACAAGTTGATGGAAAACTGTTGGGTCTATTTGTAGTGATGGTCTCATGATTGCTGCCACATCAAGACGGATAGCCCCAGGATAAGAAGCGCAAAATCCCAAGGACTACACAACATCACTCAATTTTCTTGGCGACTTCTTCTTGTATAAAAAGAAGCTTATAGCCCTATTTGTAATAGGGGAAAGGAAGAAAGATGACTTGACTGAGCTAATAGCATTGTACGAAAAGGCTGAAATATTTTCTTCCATTGGTCATTGTTCTCTCGTTTCTTCTTGAGCATCAGTCTTTCAAGAAAACTTTGAGAATCTCCGGATCAAGGCCTTCATTTTCGTACAAGAAAATACGTGGAGGAATATAATGATCCATGGCAAACTATACTGATCGTATCTTTTCAAGATTTACATCAGCCTCAGTGTCAGCTAATAGAAGACGTTGTTCCCGTTTTGGTGAACGTTTCGATGTATCGCGCATCTGTCAGAATCTTATGACAGTATTTCTGAAGCGTACGGTTGTATTCTGCTAATCTTTGATATGATATCGTGTTTCCCATAGATACCGGGAGGGATTACCAGTTTTTCTTTAACGAAAGTAGTTTCCACCTATATGAGTCATTAGCTGGTTGAATTAAAACTGATATGCCTCGAACTTACTTTTCATGAAAGTGAAAATGTCATTTATAGTCCTCTTAGCCTCTTCAGCATGAGGGGCAAAGTTTTTCATCAACGTTGTTCCTACCAATGTGCAGAGACCTTAAACATTAATCTTGGTACTGACATTCAGTTGCCACCATGTCCGAAATCGTCTCCACATAATTGAGCCTATCACTTCACTGTATCTTTGATCTCCATTTTCGTCACCTGATGTAGCACATTACGTTCATGAGGAGACAGTCGTCGCTATAAACTTCCCCAATCTTCAGGGATGCATGGGCCACACACAAAACAATGTGTTTTGAAACAAAAATTCTCAGAGTAAGGTCTTGATTTTCCTGAGATGTGCTTGTTCAGCAGCTTTCTTCAGGTGAGCAGCTATCGTTCTTTCATTCACGTAATTTTTCTGACATGAAACATGTACGCTAACAGATGTTTTACCCGTCAGAACAGGTTCCTTCCTACTATCTTTTTTACTAGCATCACGAAACTCTTCTATTCCTTGTTACTCGACCACTTTCACTGCAACCTCACTAAAAACTTTTTCACAAAGAAACCTCTTATCGCCTTACATGGTGACCGAGTTGTTTCCTCAAATGTCAACGAAAACACTCAGAAATCAAATTAACTTCACGCAGAGAGACAAAAAGGACACTATCGCGGCAATGAACGTAAACGAAATCCGGATCTGAGGACAAGTAGGCGTCAAGGCATGAAGACGCCCGCCGCCCCCATCCCCCTGTGATTTCGTAAAGGGGGAGTTCGAGGTCACAAAGGACACCAACAAGGGCTTCTTCTATGAACTTCCAGATAAACGCGTTGAAAGGTAAGGAACAACAGATGACTTTCACCTGAAGGTAAAATTTCGAATTTTTTTGCTATTTTCCATAAGTACTTATTTCCCCGATAGTTTCAAAACTCTAATGCGTGGGAACCATAGGACGTACAAAACTATGTATCACACACAAACTATATGTAATTTTCTGATCTTTATTTTACCAAGAGATTACATTATGCGTAAATAGCTCCTTTCGCTAGTTATAAGCTGAAAGACACTAATAAACATTGTATTGAGTGGGTTTTTGATAATTTTTCACATTTGCAGAGAAAATTTTTGTTGAGCAGCTTGAGATTCGTGCTCAGGTGTAGGCAGACTCACTCACTGGGGCCCGCCCTTCTGCACCCATCCTAACTCGTATTCGCCCTGGTCGCCGTCTCCCGAGGTTGCTAGTGGTCTCTGAGTCGTGTGGCACACATAGGGTACCGAGCGAGGTGGCGCACTGGTTAGCACACTGGACTTGCATTCGAGAGGACGGCGGTTCGAACCCACGTCTTGCCATCCAGATTTAGGTATCCCGTGATATCCCTAAATCCCTTCAGGCAAATGCTGGGATGGTTCCTTTGAAAGGGCACGTCCGACTTCCTTACCTATCCTTCCCTAATCCGATGGGACCGATGATCTAGCTGTTTGGTCCCCTCCCCCGTCCTCCAGAATGAAACAACATACCAGCCAGCCAATGACGCAGCGTTTTGGCCCTGTGAGGGCGGTGGTATTGTAGCGTCACCGGCGCTGATGCCGATACTTCCTTTGACAACATCTGCTAGCTTCTGCTAACCATCTCCCTCGGTTGGAGTTACATCAACCTTGTGACCTTAATCTGCATTTAACCGCCACCACCTCAAAGGACGACTAATCTCGTCGTTGCAAAACATTCCGGTTTACATTTCAAAGTGTGTTACATTGGCAACAATACAGGAACTGTAATTCAGTTGGCGTCTTCAAGCACTATCTGACGATATTTGGTTCTTTCAAATCGCTTAGAGCTTTTAGAAGCCATTCATTTCAAATGTCAATTGGTATTCTCAAATATTACGTCTTTAGTGACTTAGGTACAATTCTACCAACCGGTAGGACGTTTAGACGCACTATCTTGTATCATTTTTATCTTTCATTATGTGTTCTTGCCTAAGACGTAGCTTTAATGGTTTTGAATTTATGTATTTTGCTGCTATACAATAAGTTTTCATCCTCTAAGTCTGCGCCTTGTCGGCTCCTCGTCCCTCCAGCATCCTGCAACCGTCAAACGCCCGGGGTTTCCCTGTTTTGCTATAACACTCCAGGTCATCTGCTACCTTTTGTCTGCCAGCTTCCTTCCTGGCATATAGTTTCCGGTAATCGCAGAGACTGAGAGTGTAGAGAATATCGTCCTAGTTAGCATAAATATATTTTAAATGTAAACTTTTCCGTTTAGTCCTCCCTAATCTAATAAATGGCTTCATCCTGCAGTACCTCCACTGTTCTCTCCAATTGGGTTTGCAACAGCCTATCTCCATTTCCCCGTGTAGCCCGTCTGCCCGTCTGTCCTGTTTTTGCAGATTACCAAACGTTTCTCACTCAAAAGCAGTCACGTTTTCTCAGGTGTAACTGCAGCTAATAGAAAGCATCTATTCGATGAACTCGCTACTCAGAAAAATTAAAGAAATAAATTTTAAACAAATAACTAGAAAATCATTGTCATATTAAATCCTTGTGCACTTACCAGCCCGGGAGATATGGAAAAGTTCTCCCATCGACTAAGAAGTCGCATTGGCAGGGACAGTGAACACCCATTCATAAGGGTGGAAATTCAAACCCAGATTTACGTTTTAAGTGGTTTACCTAATCGCTTAAGAAAATTCTGGGATCGTTCCTTTGAAAATGCGTAATACCACTTTCCTTCGTCATCCTTCCTCAGTCTGAGCTTTTCCTCTGTCTTTAATCACCTTATATTTACTGGGCACTGAAATCTTGTCTAGGCGCTTCAGTCTGGAACCGCGTGACCGCTACGGTCGCAGGTTCGAATCCTACCTCAGGCATGGATGTGTGTGATGTCCTTAGGTTAGTTAGGTTTAAGTTCTAGGGGACTGATGACCACAGATGTTATTTAAACCATTTAAACCATTTTTTTGAAATCTTGTCCGATCCTCGCAACAGTTTCGGATCCGGAGAAAAACTGCTAGATCAACCCAAAGTTGTCGACCAACGTATACCACAACTACCAATTGGTCTGGGAGATCATGCGAAATTCTGGAGGATGCTCCCAATGGTCTCCATGGCTAAAAAACTTCCGCCATGCTAGTCGCTACGATGGGTATACCTCAGAGTTCTTCACACTGAAAACGGTAGCATATAACTGCACCAACGGAAACCCTTTCCACTATTGTAAAGAAGTATCCTTTCAACCTGATTCCGCAGGGGAAACACATTCGTTATACAGAGTGCAGCCAAATTGCTTGTTACAATCATTAAAGAGAATTAAGTTTAGCTGACGAACTTAAATCCGAAAACGTACCGTTTTCCCGCTGTACAGAGAATATCACAACACACGTTCAAATCTCCCGCATTTTAGACGCCACTGCCTAAGGTATTACGTCCTGCATGGGCTCGTCGAAGACGTGTCACTGCATATGCCTCAAAACATGTGGTTCCAGCCCGATGGTGCATCATCTCTTTTTTCACATGCGGTCCAAGATAATCTGGACCACCGGTCTGGACAACAGTGGATAGATCTTAGTTATCGGATTTCTTAGTCTGCAGGTTATCCCAAACTGAACTCCATGTGGCGACACATGTAATCCTTCGTTTACGGGACCCATATGAAGTCCGGGGAAGTCCTACTGGCGTGCGTTATGGCCACAGCGGACGCTGGAAGACCTGGAATTGATGATCGTGCCTACCGGAACAGGGTATGGAGGTACCGTATAGGTCTCGAAGTCAGTGGTCGTCCCAAAAATCATACTTGTAAGTGGACGACAAGCAGCAGAAGTCAGGGAGCAAAGTTTATAGTCGTATTTTACGTGTAGCGGGGAAACAGTACGTTTCCAGAAATGAGTTCATATGCTAAATTCAACCACCCTGGTGCCCACTACAAGTCCTCAAAGGCTGTCCAGGGAATATAGCTACACCCTGAACAGAGTTTGTGAGAAAACGCCGAAAACGCTTAGCATTTTGTGTTTTATTTATTTATTTTTTATTTATTTACACGTCAATTCCCGTAGGACCAAATTGAGGAGCAAATCTCCAAGGTCATGGAACGTGTCAGAACATGAACTTACAACATAAAAGTAATAACAGATAACAACAAATGTTCATGAATCTGAAAAAAAAGTCAGTCCATAAGTTTATGTAAACTTTATCAGCAATACAATAAGAATCAGCTTAATGTTTCAAGGAACTCCTCGACAGAATAGAATGAGTGACCCATGAGGAAACTCTTCAGTTTCGATTTGAAACTACGTGGATTATTGCTACGATTTTTGAATTCGAGTGGCAGCTTATTGGTAACGGATTCAGCAGTATACTGCACACCTTTTGCACAAGACTTAACGAAGTCCGACCCAAATGGAGGTTTGATTTCTGCCGAGTATTTACTGAGTGAATGCTGTTTATTCTTGGGAATAGACTAATATTGGTAACAAGAAAGGACAATGAGGAATATACATATTGAGAGGCCAATGTAAAATACCCAGACTCGTGAACAGAGGTCGATAAGAGGCTCATGAACTCATACCAATTATTACACGAACCGCCCGTTTCTGAGGCAAAAATAACCTTCTAGAATGGGAAGAGTTACCCCAAAATACAATACCATACGACAAAGTCAATGAAAATAAGCAAAGTAGACTAATTTAGGTGTCGAAGTATCACTCACTTTTGATACCGTTCGAATAGTAAAAATGGCAGTATTAAGTCTTTGAACAAGATCCTGAACGTGGGCTTTCCACGACAGCTTACTATCTATCTGAACACCAAGAAATTTGAACTGTTCAGTTTCACTAGTCATATGCACGTTCTGTGAGATTAAAACGTGAGGTCTTTTTGAGTTGTGTGTCAGAAACTGTATAAACTGAGTCTTACTGTGATTTAACGTTAGTTTATTTTCTACAAGCCATGAACTTATGTCAGCAACAGCGCTATTTGAAATCGAGCCAGTGTTGCACACAACATCCTTTACTACCAAGCTAGTGTCATCAGCAAACAGGAATATTTTAGAGTTACCCTTAATACTAGAGGGCATATCATTTACATAAATAAGGAACAGGAGCGGCCCCAACACTGATCCCTGGGGCACGCCCTCACTTGACAGTACCCCACTCAGATCCCACATCACAGCCGTTATCAACATTGTGAATAATGACCTTTTGCAGGGTGTTGCTAAAGTAAGAGGTGCATCAATTGTGAGCTACTCCCCTTATTCTGCAATGGTCCAACTTCTGGGGCAATATTTTGTGATCAACACAGTCGAATGCCTTAGTTAAATCAAAAAATACGCCAAGGGTTCGAAACTTTTTGTTTAGCCCATCCAGTACCTCACAGAAAAAAGAGAATATAGCATTTTCAGTTGATAAACGACTTCTAAAGCCGAACTGTACATTTGATAGCAAATCTTGTGATATAAAATTATCGATTAACCTTACATACACAGCCTTTTCGATAACTTTTGCAAACACTGATGGCATAGAAATAGGTCTAGAATCATCCACATTATCCCTTTCTCCCCCTTTTTATAAAGCGGCTTTACTACTGAGTACTTTAATCGCTCAGGAAACTGACCATTCCTAAAGGAAAAATTACAAGTATGGCTAAATACAGGGCTAACATGTGCAGCACAGTACTTCAATATTCTGTTAGCCACTCCATCATAACCACGAGAGTCCTTAGTCTACAGTGATTTAATTATTGACTCAACTCCCTCTTGTCTGTATCACAGAGGAGTATTTCAGACATCAATCTCGGAAAGGCATTTGCTAAGAAATTTATATGATTTTCTGTAGAAACTAAATTTTTGTTTAATTCACAAGCAATGCTCAGAAAATGATTGTTAAATACTGTACATATATGTGATTTATCAGTAACAGAAATATTATTACTGCGAGCTGACTTTATATCATCGACCTGGTTCTGCTGACCAGACACTTCCTTCACAACTAACCGTATGGCTTTACTTTTATCCTGTGAATTAGCTATTCTATTTGCATACCACATACTCTTTGCTTTGCTAATAACATTTTTAAGCACCTTACAATACTGTGTATCATGGGCTACTGTAGCTTGATTGTGACTACTTCTAACACCGAGCAAGGTGGCGCAGTGGTTAGCACACTGGACTCGCATTCGGGAGGACGACGGTTCAATCCCGTCTCCGGCCACCCTGATTTAGGTTTTCCGTGATTTCCCTAAATCGTTTCAGGCAAATGCCGGGATGGTTCCTTTGAAAGGGCACGGCCGATTTCCTTCCCAATCCTTCCCTAACCCGAGCTTGCGCTCCGTCTCTAATGACCTCGTTGTCGACGGGACGTTAAACACTAACCACCACCACCACCACCACTACTTCTAACATTTTGATATAATTCCCGCTTTGTTCTACATGATATCCTTTTCCCACTAGTCAGCCACCCGGGCTGTCCATTACTGATAGCACCCCGTTTAGAATGTACTAATGGAAAGCAACTCTCAAAGAGCATGAGAAATGCGTTATGGAAAGCATTGTATTTATCATCTACATTATCGGTACTATAAACATCTTGCCACTATTGTTCCTTGGCAAGTTTTAAAAATCTCTCTATTGCTGTTGGATAACTTTCCTACTTAGTTTGTAATTAAATATGATATTGGTCTGAGTACAAAAACCTTTTAGTGTTAAAATTTGTGCATCATGCTCTGAAAGGCCATTCACCCTTTTACTAACAGAATGCCCATCTAGTAATGAAGAATGAATAAAAATATTCTCTATAACTGTGCTACAGTTCCCCTGCACCATAGTTGGAAAAAACACAGTTTGCATCAGATCATATGGATTTAGGAGATCTACCAACAACCTTTTTCTTGCGCAATCATATACAAATTTAATTTTAAAGTCACCACATATAACTACTTTCTGGTACTTCCTACAAAGTGAATGAAGGACCCTCTCTAGCTTAAGCAAAAATGCTCTGAAATCTGAGTTAGGGGACCTATAAACACCAACAATCAGAAGTTTGGTTTCACTACATTCAACTAATGCTGCACAACTTTCAAATATCTGTTCAGTGCAGTGTCGTGATACGTCTATTGACTCAAAAGAAATACTGCTTCTTATGTACAGAGCCACTCCCCCACCCCACAAGGAACTCCTTGAGAAACAGCCAGCTAATATGCAGCCTGGTAAAGGAAGCCTCTAAATTATCAAATTATTTAAGTGGTACTCTGATATACCAATAATTTCAGAGTTAACATCTATTAGCAGTTCACTAACTTTATCTCTAATACCTCTTATATTTTGATGAAATATGCTAACTCCTTCTCTACTTGGAAACATTACATCCTCTGAAGGTGAGCCCTTAGTTAGAGGAACTTCCTTTAAACGGGTAAACCTATCAGCTGACTTCAATCTAAAAAAGGTGCAGCTCTAACACCAACTACTACAGGAATTTTTCCATAAGTGACACCACTACCACCACCACCACCACCCACTACACTGTCACCTATAAGCTTAGCCAGCTTCTCCTTTCCATACCTATTGAGGTGCAGGCCAAGCCTAGTGAAACCCCATCTACTGATAGACCCAACTGGCACCACTGAGATGTGATCCATGCCCTCCGCCATCAGTGCCCTCCCCAGCCCCACATTAACGCGCCTAACAGCCGCATTAAGGTGAGGCCGATCATGACGCAGAAACAGTTGCACGAAATGCTCATTAGTGCCACCAGTTTGAGTAGCTATCTTAACCAAGTCACCACTGACATCATATTCCCCGTCCCTATCGAGACTGTTCCCTGCTCAACCCACTATCACTACCTGATCCTCCTTCGTAAAATTCTTACATGACTGCCCTATGCTTTCAGTCACCTGATCCAACCCTGCACTAGGCTTCACAATGTTCGTGACCTTGGTACTCACTCCCCAACACCTCCTGCAACTGCTGGCCCACACCTCTACCGTGGGAACTACCTAGCAGAAGAACCTTCTCACTGCTAGACTTTGCAACTAACATAGGCCTCCTAACTGCTGAGGACTGCTGCCGGTTCCCTACATCTACAGCTACACGAGGCACCTCTCCACTCAACTCTGACAGGTGGTCGTATCTATTGCACGTATGCAAAGTAAAACTGTCTGAATACCTCCTCTTAGTAGATACCTTCTTGCCAACTGCCAGTTCCCATTCCCCACCACCCTTCACCTCCTCAACCTATCTAGTTCCTCATTTGCGCGTTGTAACTGCACCTGAAGGGCACAGATCTTACGCTCCTGCTCCTCTATTAACTTGTTTCTACAACAGATTCTACTTTCTCAGGAGAGGATCTCCCTAAAATGACCACTGGCTTCCCCACTGCATTCCCCCCAATGAAAATACTTTGAGCAAATCCCTCACCTTAATTCACTACTCACAAAACTACGACAGAGACCACACTTCTCACTCATGGTAAAATTTTACTGTTACTGTAATAAAACTATACGTCTACGTTACCAAAGTTCAGTTACACCAGTAGAACTATTTAAGAACTAACAATAATGGTTTTGAAATTCTCTGCCTACTAAGAAACCAGCTACTTGTATTAATACTACAACAACACAGCCAATACCAATACCACCAAAACTTTACAAGATTATTAACTAAAACCAAAAAATTAAAACGGCCACTGTAACACTAGACGAAGTTAATACACTGAATGAAAATTTTACTGAAATATTTCACTAGAAAGAATGATAAACGCCAGTTGAAAACTAAAGCACGAAATTTACTAAACGACTTCAACACACTGAACACTCTAAAAAACACAGCGAGTGAATGATTACAAAAGTTTATTAAGTCGTTATTTCGCCACCAACGGCACGCAACACCACTGAAATCTATTAAATTTAACAACTGTATTTCAGAGCACAAATAAGTTTGTCAGTACTTAGCTTATAACCGCTACAGCTGCAGTGCATGCCGCCAAATGTAAACACACTACTGAATGCGACATGGAAATCCCTGCACATAAATGGAAAAGGCCATCGTTGTTTGAGAATTATACCGAGAGGTACGCTTCTGTTTGTGTTTGGAGACCAAAACCTTATCAAGAGTAATCACATCATGACTGTAGTACTGGTATAAAGATTAATGTCACTCGGTGTTAAGTGGACATTCTAGCAGAGTGAGTAATTTGCTGTTTCGGTCACCTTGTGGGTACCAGACTGTTCCGTGATTCACGACAGTGTATACTAAAGTTGCAGTAAGATCATTCGTCTGCGTGTACTTCAAGGAACAATTGTAATGCCTCGAACTGAGTAAGATGACTCAATCAATCTTTCCATTATGCAAGTTTTGCCAACTGCGACGTAGTCGCGTATACGAACAGTGACCCAGTAGTGTCAAATGTTTTTTATTCCAGTCTTTGATCACAATATCAATTCTTTTGACGATGATCAGTTTCAGTCCGTAATGACCATCCTCAGATCTATAATATAAAAATATATACACCTAGTGAGCAGTGTGTCTTTCAACACAATACAGCAATACGTATCAGAATATACTATCATACAACCAGGTAAATGTATAGATAAAATACGGTAAAACGTACCTTTTTTACACCATGTCCTAAAGTGATAAGGCCATAATGGCATCGTCAAAACATATAAATATAATCAGCACAGCATCGTCACATAGATCTAAAAAAAGGTGTAGAATAGACCACCATCGTCCACACAGTCATTATTGTAACTGGCTACTGAAGTACAGTAGTTACCAGAAATCTGTTTGCCTACATCCTCCCTAGTTGTCGCTACTGTGGGCTTAGATGTAGTCATCATTTACCCAAAAAACATTATCTGATAAAAACACATTCCGTAAAATACATATAGCAGTCTTTTAAATATTGATAACTATCATAGAAACCTATTGTGATTCATTAAAGACGAATACAGTTACCCATATAAAATTATTAAAAAGAAATATATGAAGAGAATAGGTCCCACTCTTTAAAGGTGAATTTGCTGTCAAACATTAATATACGTAATACATTGCCTGTGGCAACCTATAAATTACCTATGAAAGATAAAATGTCTTAATGACAGCTGAAAAAAGACAGATCAATAATCAAAGCCCTCTGTTGGGTCGGCCGCCAGGATTTTAAAATAACTATAACAGTCTAGAACGCAACGCACAGTTATTCAAAGGTGATGGCTTTTAATCATTACATGATCATTTTCGGGCCTGGCTGTAATACTATAAAGGTTATAAATTAAAATTAGATATAAAATTACATAACGTAGATCTATCCATTTTGATGGACAATAGCTATGCATCGAGCAGGAACCGGTGAATTATGGTAGTCACCTACTGGAGAGAGCAGTACAGCTACTTCTTAAACACTGAAGGATCTGCCTACATGTCACAGCATGATACCCACATTGGCCAATCAGGTATAAATCGAGAGAATTATTTACAAACACATTAACTTATAGGTTAATAAAATGTAAAAATTATGTAGAATAATTTGACAATAAAGAAGAAACAGCTCGCTAACACAGCTATTGTGAAATAAATATACTAAAAGCTTTCAAAAGGAAACATGTAAATATCACATTGGCTGTCGATAGGTTGCCCTCTAGACGTATGCTGGGAAATAATTATGATGTTGTTTTCTATGGAGATGATGGACGTCGCACCAAATATGTAGCATCAGGGTGATTTCCAAAGAGATGGCTGTCAATATCGATAGGTCATGTCCAGTAGACAACCTTTCATGGATGTACGAAGCAGTTGGCTACTAAGGAAATCGAAGACTCTGATTTTGGTCGGTTTCCATTGAAATAGCCACAAACATCGATAAATGAATTAAATAACCCTCCATAGATAAAGTCTCAGAATATAAATAAACAGTATCTGTTAATGTTCGTGTCGATCTATAGTAATAGCTGTATATTGTAATATTCTAGGAAATAGTAACAGACTGGTATGAGACGTTAGTAATATTAAAGAAATATATATTTATCTATAGTTCTAAGACAAAGTGGTGAGACTGAGTAATGTCGAACCGAAATAGATTAAAATGATTTCATAAAAAACTAATATAAGTTAAAAATTCAGTGCTATGAATGACCTGATACGTCATTTATTTGTAAATGTAATAATATTGTACAAAGATGTAAGAAAATAATTTGAAATTAAAGAAGAATATCATGAGCCATTGTATATAAGTAGAGTAAAAATGAACAAAAATAATATGGGTCACAGCAGAAAGTGTGAAAAAGGGTGTAAAACATATTTGTACAGTTCTAAATTCAGGACATCAGAGTAAGTATTCTAAAGCAGACGGTCAAATAGCTCAAAAAAACTTTGTCTTTGAAGTCTAGCTGCTCGTTTATAACAGATAAGTGTTTGCTTTTAGAATGTGAATAAATTTCAATTTCTTATGGCATGTTAAGAAATAGCCCTTTAGGTGAATTATGTAAAATTTCCATATTGCTAGGAATGCAACCTTATTTGTAGGCCAGTTGTAGGGGAAGCCAGGTGCACTAGCAACTAGCTTCGTTGTGTCCTGGTGGGTGTCAAATCCATCCAAACAGCGGAATAACTTCTGAACATTTTTGAACCACTTGAAGCAGAGATGTACTATCCACATCCAATACATGGTTTAAGTATACAGATGGGCTACACTTCAGCCATAAAATATTGGATGAACCGACTACTTCTGGGAATGATAGTACACACCACTTAACTGTAACTAGTAAATTTATCATTAAACTTATGAGTCTATTTATCTAGTATGCAAACTCGCACTTGCCCGCAAAAGGCAAAGGTCCCGAGTTCAAGTCTCCGTCGGGCACACAGTTTTATTCTGCCAGGAAGTTTAATATACAGGGTGTTCATTTTAACTGAAGACAGTGAAATATCTCGAAAACTACACATCTGACCAAACAAGTTATAACTCCAATCAGTTTGTCTTGGAAGGGACATGCAATGATGTCACACCCGAACTCGCATCCACGCCTTGCGTGTACGGCGGAGGGCAACTCTGAAATATTCAACGGGAACTCCCACTTTCTATTGCAGATTACGAGTCTACTGCAAAATGTACATACGTTTTTTCTGAAGCATTTTCTTCGCTTCGCCACTGGTGGCTCTGTAATCGAAGGAATAGAAATTAGTACACAACCGTAATTTGCGACATCCTACTCAATGGCCCTTGAATATGCGATGGCATGTGGGAGCCCCTTCCATGCTGTGAGGAACAGGCCAGTATCGTAACTTCTAATAAAAAACACCATTCGTAGCGCTGTATTCCTCCAACGTATGTGCCACTGTGGACTTGACTTGAAGCAAACACTAATCTACATTTCCAAATAGAGTAAGTATTGAGATGCAGTACCACCCACTTCAGTACACTCAGTGACCTGCTTTTCAAATGTCCTTACACATGAGAGAAGGATATCTGCTGGAATGTTAGTACAGGCGTTCCTGATGTGGTTGAAAGTGTCTTCACGGCCTGTTGGCACATGCTGGTACACTTATCTTTTAAATATCCCACAGAAAGAAATCCGGCGATGTCAAATCCGGCGACCTAGTGGGCAAGCAGCAGCGCACCACTGCCCATCTACTGACCTGGGTAAACTATGTCTAATATCTCCCGTGCTCCAGTTGAATAATGTGCTGAGCAACCACCATGCTGAAAACACATCCACTGTCTAACATCCGTTGCAATCGGAATGAAATTTTCACTCTACAACGGAGTGTGCACTGATACGAAACTTCCTGGAATATTACAGCTGTGTGCTGGACCGAGGCTCGAACTCGAGGCATTTGCGTTTCGTGGGCAAGTGCTCGGCCACCTGCCCGCGAAGGGCAAAGTTCCCGACTTCGAGTTTCGATCCGGCACACAGTTTTAATCTACCAGGATGTTTCATACGCAGCGCGACATTCTGCAGTAGTACCGGCAGATACTGTTTAAAAGACGTTCGATATTTTGGTCCATTGAAGGTGCCGTTGATAAAATACAGAGAAATGAATATGTTCTCCATGATGCGACACCATACGTTAGCCGGCCAGGGATGTTGATCGTTACCTTACTGTAACCAGTGAGGATTGTCCATACCCCATTAATGCATGTTACGCCAGTTAACACTGTGATGATTTGTGTATGTAGACTTACCGGAAAACAGTAACTTGGCAAGGAACGGGGGTGTCATTTGCATTTGTCGATGTACCTAGTCACAAAACACTGAATGGTTATGGAAATCGGTCCCATGAAGTTCCTGATGCAGTGACACGTGGTACTTATGATGGTACTTATGATACTTATGATGATACAATATTGTGAAAATACTACCTGCGGACACACCGGAATCGTTGTGTAATTGGTGGTTGCTTATCCATGGGATATGGGGCATTGCGGTTACTACGGCTATTTCATTAGGGTCACCTCTAACACGTTTGCTTCGTTTTCTTTCGCCAGTTTGAATGCTACCATCAGACATAAACGCGTTCACGTCCTTGTCAAGGAACGAACGAGAGCGAGTTCTCTGTGGAATACGCTCTACACACAAGGCATCAGCATCCTCAACATTTCTCCTACATTCTCTGTAAATCAAGATCATTAAAATTTTTTCTTCAGTGTGAGGCGTAGCGCTGTATAACGGTCCTGCCTTGGAGGCGGTTAAGTGGGAGATGTGTCTAAGACCTGGATAGTGACAGATGGTGACACGAGACTGGACGCACACGTAGTTTATGTATCAGCCGATAGAGGACAGTATTGGATATGGGGACTGTGATTTTAGTTTCGATTGTGCCAACTAGAGTGCACTAAAGTAATAGAATGTTTTTCATAAACTGTATTTTCATAAAGTGTTATTATGCCTTTTTGTGTATGTAAAATGTTATAAATGTGTTTTAGCAGTATGAATGATGCGTGAGTGTGGTTTAAGGTTAATATGAAGATAATTGTTTAACGAGTTATGTGGTAGGATGTGGTGTGGGAACATTTCGAAGAAATATGGATATGAACAAAGGGGATTTTTGTAGAATAGATTTGCAAAGTAAGTTTATGGTAAAGGGAAAGTTAATTCAGGTATAGGTAACAATAGTAAATACTTTATGCATAAACAAAACTTCAGCATATTAGATAATTACGTCGATAAAAAGTGCAGTCGTGAGGTTTACTATTTTGCGATTGGTTATTGATGAAAAGCGCGGACTGACGCGGGACCAATGGTAAAGCACTATTCTTCGCGCGCCTTTCTCTGCTGGTAGAGAAAATTTAGAGTATTCTAAAGGAGGAGTCGAAGCCTAGCCATGAAAGAGATCGGACGTGTGCAGTAGTAGTTCCGATGAAAATGAGAAGTTGCCGGATCGAGCAGTGTTTTATACATCAAAAGGGTTGGAAAATGACGACATAATTATTCCGAAGTGTGTGTAGAAATTTCGGAATTTTTAGGTGAATTTTGTGACGAGATAAGACATATATTCCGTGTGGTATATTGAGCAGGTCGGTGGCTAAAAACTGTGACTGCATTTGGTACCGACAGACTTAATATTTGGCGAGCATTATCGATCTAAAACAATCAGTATTTTGTAGCTATTACGTTTCCGGGAAATGCAATACCATAAACTTGCTAACGTGAGTGAAAGGGATTGTGAGTGACTGTGTTAAGACTAGCACGGGCTTGGCAGTGATACTTGTTCACGGAAGTTTCAGAATGTATTAATTGAGGACCAAATTTCCAACATTTCTCTTCGTGATACTCCCGAAACGTAGATTAGTGACTTAAATTGCAGCATGGTTCACGTCGAAGTACAGTAGGTTTCACTCGGCTTTCCTACTGATGATCTGATGACACTATGTTCACAGGTAGGTGCAGGTCCGTCGTAAAGGGACGGAAAGAACCGCACCGCCGCACGTGGCGCATCGGTGCCGGGGAACACTTAGGCGCAAATTGAGAAGCGTATAGCACGTGTGACGTGACACTAGACTATAGCGCGGGTCCAGCGCATATTGCGACGCGTACACCATACTTCGCACGCGCCGACTGGCGACGCTCTGCGCTGACTGAACCGAAGAGCGCGCAACCTCTTATCTTTCTCAAACGACTTTACAGAAACTATTGTCTGAAGATATATGATTTTTGCCTTACTTGTAGCGTTTATATGTCAGCTTCGTGACGAAGTGCCCATCACCTCGCTAATGACCATTCTTATTGTGATGCACACATTTTAGTGAGACACTACGCAAGACTCAAAAAGTTTGCAACGAAAATTAGGGGTCGCTATGATTTTGCGTTTCGTGAGTGTTACACCATATGTTGCTGCGTATGAAATTTAGCTAACATGCTGAATTTTTGTTAAGACTTGGGAGGAGGTCTCTATCTGCCTCCGATCTCGAGAAAATGGATCCCATGCAGCGCGCTCACTTCCGATCTCACGCCCACGAGAATGAAATACTCGCAAAATTTCTCATGTCTCCTAAACCGCTCGAGACATCGAAACGAAAGTTTGGCGAATGATAGCACACAGGGAGGAGAGTATTTTGCCAATTATTAAACACACGGAACTTTCTTATCTGTGGCGATATATCACTACTTGTACTTCTTTTTTTATTTATTTCACTCCAGTGACTGTAATTTTTTAAGAGTTATCGACAGCTAGCGAAACAAGAGCATCCTCGTTTGAAAATAAACATGAAATTTCTTTTTTTATGTTACTGCAAACCGATACTACGAGGTTTTTCGTAAGCTATTGAGCTCTGTGATTGCCAATTACTTGTTTAATGAGGCCCTCCGTTTCGGAATTCTGTCTCAATAGCCGCTGTGAGATGAGTTTGGCAAATTACATTGTGACAAAGGAAGTACAATCAAATCAGTCACCAAGAGAAATGTGGCCTTAATCATAAATGGTGATGCTTCTTCGAATGAGAAAAAGTTAACAACTCACAGAAAAACAGATTGGCAATTCTGTTGGAATTTTGGTGGAATCCCCGTAACCCATCGTATTTTTAACACTGAGCGACTGGAATGGAAACTTACCAAAGGATTTTATTCCTTCTCTTGATCTGAGCAGTATTAAAATAGTGACGAGCGTTCCTTCAGGCGGAATGATAGCCACATGCCAGGTACTGTTTACTCACCTAGGGCTTGCCAAACTGACAATGCGTGATCGCAAATAAAATAGTTGTTACTGAGAAAAATCAATAATTGATCTGTCGCACAACACAATGGTGAGTGTATTGTCAGCAGCGAAGGACAATGCGCGCGACAGGAATGCACAAGCTAGCCATGTGTGCCTTGTGAGATGGAGTTCGAAAAACATTGTCATGAAAGTAGATCTGCCTTTGTCAGCAGCAGATTTCAACAAATTAAATACATCTAATCATAACACTCTTTTAGGATATTCCTACTTTCGTAATAATACCGACCATTTTCTTCATTTGTGTAGCCTGTTGTTGTATAATTAGTTTATTAATGCTGATAATGTCCATGCAACAATTGAAATGCTTTTTCTCATCACGGCGAACCAATTAAAACATTGTTATTTGCGACTGCTTTTCGACTGTTTCTAGCTTGCAGTGGAAACATGTTGCTCACATGGATGTAGTACAGTGTGTCGTATTACATTATTACATCCATATCAGAGTAATCACAGTGAAACTTCTATACTTCAGATTTTGGACGCTTTTTACCAGATGCACAAAGGGATCACACCTGTGGAGATTATCCTTTTCTAAATTTTTGTAACATCGTACAGATACGCTAGCTTACTAGGCAGCGAGGAGATAACCTTGCTTTACTTTCCTGCCTTGATTCTTAAACACATGATTTTATAATATTCCTTGCTTCCTTATTCACTACCCTCTGTCCCTTCTTGCGATCTGAAAACATCGCGGAGGCAATATGGTGTAATTCCAGTGGCCAATGGCTCATCAGTTACTGAAGTATACATTTTTCTTGACAGAAGAAAAACAAAACAAAACTATGCACATATAAGTAACAGAAAAGTATAACGTGCTAACGAAGAAAGCTGGAGCGTTTAAATGGCGAAAAACGAAATACTACCCAAAGGCAATAAAATTCAGTACACAGTAAGGCAAAATTTATCGTATGGGCAATATTACCACTGCTCATATGCGCCGTTCCGATATGAGCATATGGCCGCGCTACTTTTCCGCTCCCCGCCTCAAATTTCCCACGGTGCTAGTGAGGCAAGTGCGACGCGCGGCGCGAGAAACTGTGCCTCAACCACAACGCCGCGCGACCTGGCGCAGGCGCGTGTCGCGTCCCAGTCGCGTCGCGTCGTAATTTGCGCGGTCACATTTCAACCTGTGATGTTACAAAAACGCGCGCTGCGCTGCGTCGCGCCACACGCGCTATACGAATCTCAATTTGCGCCTAGCCTAAGGCTAAGATGCGTATAGCGCGTGTGGCGCGACGTAGCGCAGCGCGTGTTTTTGTAACATGTCAGGTTCAAATGGGAACGCGCAAATTGCGACGCGACGCGACTGGGACGCGACACGCGCCTGCGCCAGGTCGCGCGGCGTTGTGGTTGAGGCACAGTTTCTCGCGCCGCGCGTCGCGCGTGCCTCACTAGCACCGTGGGAAATTTGAGGCAGGGAGCGGAAAAGTAGCACGGCCTTATGCTCACATCGGAACGGCGCATATCAGCAGTGGTAGTATTGCCAATACGATAAATTTTTCCTTACTGTGTAATAAATTTTATTGCCTTTGGGTAGTGTTTCGTTTTTCGCCATTTAAACGCTCCAGCTTTCTTCGTTAGTACATTATACTTTTCTGTTATTTGTATCTGTATAGATTTGTTTTGTTTCTCTTCTGTCAAGGAAAATGCGTAATTCAGTAACTGATGAGCCATTGGCCGCTGGAATTGTATCATAAGCCTCCGCAATGTTTTCAGATCGCAGGAAGGGACGGAGGGTAGTGAATAAGGAAGCAAGGAATTTTGTAAAATCATGTGATTAAGAATCAAGGCAGCAAAGTAAAAACCAAGGTTATTTTCTCGCTGCCTAGTATGCTGGCGTATCTGTGCGATCTGTTACAAAAATTTAGAAAAGGATAATCTCCACAGGCGTGATCCCTTTGTGCTCCTGGTAAAAAGCGTCCAAGATATGAAGTATAGAAGTTTCACTGTGATTACTCTGATATGGATGTAATAATGTAATACGACACACTGTACTACATCCATGTGAGCAACATGTTTCCACTGCAAGCTAGAAACAGTCGAAAAGCAGTAACAAATAACAATGTTTTAATTGGTTCGCCGTGACAAGAAAAGCATGTCAATTGTTGCATGCACATTATCAGCGTTAATAAACTAATTATACAACAGGCCACACAAATAAAGGAAATTGTCGGTATTATTACGAAAGTAGGAATATCGTAAAAGAGTGTTATGATTAGATATATTTAATTTTTTGAAATGTACTGCTGACAAAGGCAGATCTACTTTCACGACAATGTTTTTCGAACTCACAAGGCACACATGGATAGCTTGTGCATTCCTTTCGCGCACATTATCCTCCGCTGCTGACAATACACTGACCACTGTGATGTGCGACAGATCAAATGTTTATTTTTCTCAATAGAACTATTTTATTAGCAATCACACATTGTCAGTTTGGCAAGCCCTTTATGAGTAACCAGTATCTGGCATGTGGCTATCATTCCGCCTGAAGGAACGATCGTCATTATTTTAATACTGCTCAGATCAAGAGAAGGAATAAAATCCTTTGGTGAGTTTCCATTCCAGTCGCTCAGTGTTAAAAATACGATGGGTTACGGGGATTCCACCAAAATTCCAATACACTTGGCAATATATTTTTGTGTGAGTTGTTAACCTTTTCTCATTCGAAGAAGCATCACCGATTGTGAGTAATGGCCACACTTTTCTTGGTGACTGGTTTAGTTGTACTTCCTTTGTCACAGTGTAATTTGCCAAACTCATCTCACAGCGGCTATTGAGACAGAATTCCGAAACGGAGTGCCTCATTAAACAAGTAATTGGCAATCACAGATCTGAATAGGTTACGAAATACCTCACAGCGTCGGTTTGTAGTTACATAAAAGAAGAAAATTCATGTTTATTTCATACGAGGAAGCTCTTGTTTCGCTAGCTGTCGATAACTCTTAAAAAATTACAGTCACTGGAGTGAAATAAATAAAAAAAGAAGTACAAGTAGTGATATATCGCCACAGATAAGAAAGTTCCGTGTGTTTAATAATTGGCAAAATACTCTCCTCCCTGTGTGCTATCATTCGCCAAACTTTCGTTTCGATGTCTCGAGCGGTTTAGGAGACATGAGAAATTTTGCGAGTATTTCATTCTCGTGGGCGTGAGATCGGAAGTGAGCGCGCTGCATGGGATCCATTTTCTCGAGATCGGAGGCAGATAGAGACCTCCTCCCAAGTCTTAACAAAAATTCAGCATGTTAGCTAAATTTCATACGCAGCAACATATGGTGTAATACGCACCAAACGCAAAATCATAGCGACCCCTAATTTTCGTTGCAAACTTTTTGAGTCTTGCGTAATGTCTTACTAAAATGTGTACATCACAATAAGAATGGTCATTAGCGAGGTGATGGGCACTTCGCCACGAAACTGACATATAACGCTACAGGTAAGGAAAAAATCATATATTTACAGTGAACAGTTTCTGTAAAATCGTTTGAGAAAGATAACAGGTTGCGCGCTCTTCGGTTCTGTCAGCGCAGAGCGTCGCCAGTCGGCGCGTGCGAAGTATGGTGTACGCGTCGCAATATGCGCTGGACCCGCGCGACCCGTGCGGCACGTGCGTGTCGCGCTGTAGTGTCGTGTCACGTCACACGTGCTATACTCGTCTCAATTTGCGCCTAGCCTAAAGCCGTAGTATTTTGTATCCGCGGTTGAGAGAAAGATTTTGATGGACTGAACAGTGAACGTTAATGAAAGAATTTAGTGAATCGGTACTAGCAGAAGTTTGAACGGAACCCGTTTCGAGTTGCTGTAGTTGTAAGAAATATCATACGTAACGAGTGTAGTAGCGACGGAAGCGCAGCGAAGCAGCAGATGGCATCTTAGCGGTGGCGGCGAGCAGTGCAACAGGGCAGCGCGGCCAGCCCACATGACGAGCGGGGACCCGGAATCTGTTACGGCAATCGCAGGGTTTCGGACACGCAGTTTCAACACGCCGAAGCTGCAGCATTCGACAAAAGATAAGTCAACTTTGTTACATCTGTTGTGTGTGTGCTAAAAGACTGAGAAACATGGCAAGCGATAAAGATTTTGTGAATACGGTGAAGGAGGAAGAACTTTCATTCAGTGTGAGTGCTTCACACACTAGCACACCTGAACAGAGAGAAGGAGTAGATGTTAAAATAAAAGGGGATTTTTTGATGATAGTTCTATGTTATTTACGGACAGTGGAATTGAGTCTGTTTCAAGTATGTCTGTTAATGTAACTGGTGGGGATAATACTAATCCCAAAAGTGACATTAAGCATGAACTCAGTAACGATCAGTTGTGTGATGCTAGTGTTAGTAATGTTACTGAATCAAATGTGGCATCTTGCGGTTCTAGGCGCTTCAGTCTGGAACCGCGTGACCGCTACGGTCGCAGGTTCGAATCCTGCCTCGGGCATGGATGTGTGTGATGTCCTTACGTTAGTTAGGTTTAAGTAGTTCTAATTTCTAGGGGACTGATGACCACAGATGTTAAGTCTCATAGTGCTCAGAGTCATTTGAACCAAATGTGGCAAACGTGTTAAATGTGGATACCAAATTTGGTATAGTTCCGGTGGAACAAGGTAAACAAGAAACAGTGACGCCAAAAATGGAACTGGGAAGTATGCAGGAAATGTTTGCCGCTTTAATGGGCTCTATACAAGGACAATCTAATTTAGCCGAAAAAATTAATAGTAGACTCGAAAAACTTTACAGGGGTTTTAATGAAAAAATTTGTAAACTTGATAGTGGGTTTAATGAAAAACTTGAAAAGCAGACTGCTGTTTTAAAAGAAATGTGGGAAAATGAATTGAAGTCATTAGAAAACAAAGTAGATGACAAAATTTCTCAGGTTGAGAATAACTGCAAAAGATTTGTTAGCATTGTAAAAGGTGAATTAACGAAGGCTTTGAAAATAGTTGCTATTGGAAACAAACATCGAGTAGATGAAATTAAAGAAGGTATACAAAAAGTACAGGTTAAAATAGCGGCTGCAGAATCTGTATGTGAAACTTATCACAAAGTGTTAGCAAGCAAAATCAGTTCCGAATCTGACAAATGTATGAATGAAGTAAAAACTGTGTCAGAACGAGTGGATGAGTCTGAAAGAAATGTTTTTCAGCTAACTAACTAAGTAGAAGAGGTGGAAAGTAGGTTGGATGAGCATGGCAGTAGACTATGCCAAGTTGAAACTAACCTCAAACGTGGAATTAACAGTAGTGGGTGTAGTTTTGTGGTAGAATCATCTGAAATTTCATATGTCACTAAGAGACAGTTTTTGCGTTTTGATCCAACAGGAAATGTGCATCCAAAATATTTTGGAATGATTTTGAAGATGTGTTACCTAGTTTGTGGTCAGACAAACAAAAAATAGGTTTTATTACGTCAAAATTCTTAGGGGAGGCCAGAACTTGGGGGGTTTTGGCTACTGAACAGTACGATACTTTGGATAAATTTAAAGAGGCATTTTTGAAAGAATATTGGGATAAGCAAAAACAGATGGAGTTATTAAATAGCTTCTAGGCTGAGGAAAAGTTTAATCCCAGAAGGGAAAGTGTAAAAAAGTTCGCGTCAAAGTCGATGACAAATTTGTCATACTTAAACAACAAAATCGAGCCAGAGCAAATTGTTATGGGTGTGGAAGGTAAACCGCCTATGCACTGGCGGAACAAACTTATTTCAGCGCCGAGGGATGATGTGCGTAAGTTCATTAGTCATTTGGAGAGGGTTGAAAAGTTATTGCTTGAGGAGGAATATGCAAATCGTAATGACAGACCACCAAATGATGCAGGACCGCGACATAATGCAAACATTAACAGAATTGGCGTGTTCCGTGGAAATGGCAGGGGCAGAGGTGCCGGGAGGTGGCGCTATCCTGCAAATGATAGGCGAAGTAATGAGGAACAGGTGCACGATTATCGATCGTATTCTTAAGTGGGAGAGAATGATGTTGCGCAAAGGCAGCAGCAGAGAGGGGTAAACGTAGGAAAGGATACCGAACTACAGAATCCGTCAAACTAAATGCCGTCTGTGAAAGGCCTAGCATTTACCAGACTGGAAGTAGTAGTTTGAGCCCGCTAGCAAAACCTTTTGTATGTGTTAATAGTAACCAGACAGGGACTGTAAGGGAGGTACAGGAGAAGGTAGTAGCAACAGACGAAACGAGCTACGTAAAAATCTGTACGTTTAATGGAGGTTTAGAGGATTTTTTGGATAGACATGAACAAGATAAGCACTGTATTGCAGACGAGAGGGAAGGTGTATTAGTGGGATATGTGACAGAATCCGACTGCAAGAAAGTGGTTAGCAACCAAGCTGAAGTCGAGTCATGTTCTGAGGAAGGAGAAAGTACAAAGGCTGCAGAATTACAGGAAATTAGCAATGACAGTGTGGAGGAAATATTAGTGTCTATAAATGACGACATTTGTAAGGCTATTAGGGAGAAGCAGGGGGATGGTGACCAAAATGGGGGTCGACTAATTAATAGTGGAGAAAGGGAAGATAGAGAGGCTATAATGGAGAATAGCGAAGGGATAGAAGGGAGTTTTGAGTGGTCACTAGTGGACAGAATACTTAGTATGGGGGAAAAAAGTGGTGAAGGTGGTTCTGCAAAAAATCTGTGTATTTTCCGGAAACAGGCAAGGTTTCGATAGAAGAGAGGTTGTGAACGAATTGTTGGATGGGGGCTGCTGATACTAGCAAGGAAAGGAAAGTATTGAGTCAACCAACAATTAGTCTGCAGGTGTGTGCTGAAGGGGTACGGTGTTTAGCAGATACATGTAGTGATTTATGTGCTGTGAGTGAAGGTTGGTTAGAATCATTGAAAAAAGGGAATGATATTCTAATTATGCCAGTAATTGTGGTACAGATTATTGTAGCTACTGGAAAAGTGAAAAAACCTGTTAGACATCAAGTTCTGTTGCCAGTGAAAATAAATGGGGTGGAAGTATTCCATAACTTCCTTATAATTCCTTATCTGTGTATAAAAATGTTGATATGTGTAGATTCCTTTAACTATTACAAAGGGAGATTAAATTTTAAAGAAAGTGTGATAATTTTTTAAATAAATGGGAAAGATGTGGTTGTGCCATTTTTTCGAAAAGACTATGCGATTGATGAAGAAGTAGCCAGTATACCAGTTAGGTGCTGTAGAAGGACAGAGGATTTGGGGGACTACAATGAGTATGGAGATGATGTGGGGGTGGACCCTCAGGAAATGTGGGTGGTACAAGAAAAAATAATGCAAAAAGTGAAAGAGGTGCCAGATTTAGAGGAGTACCATAGGGATCGGTTAAGAGTTAGTGTTACTAGATCATAAAAATGTTTTTTCTGATAAACCTGGCTTAGTCAAGGGGTATGAATGCTACTTAAATGTAAAAGATGACACTCCTTTTTTTTCAAAAAAGCTATACCTATCGCTGAAAGACACAGGGATGCTGTTAGAGACTTTATACAGAATATGATTAAATTGGGGATTGTTGAAAAGGCTGTGAGTGTATATAATAATCCAGTCATCATGGTTACGAAGAAGGATGGATCTGTAAGACTAGCGCTGGATGCTAGAGCTTTGAATAAATTTGTGTTGCCAGAAAGTGACTGGCCAGAAAACATTGACGAATTACTGCAAAAATTTGAGGGATCTAATGATTTTACATGTATGGACGTGACCTCTGGTTACTGGAATCTGCCACTGGCCAGGGAATCCAGAAAATATACTGTTTTTTGTTTGAAGGCAGATGTTATCAATATAAGGTGGTACCCTTTGGTTTAAATATAAGTGTGTGTGCTTTTGTTAGAGCCTTGTCACAAGTGTTGGGGGATGAACTACTTAAGAAAATAACAGTCTATGTAAATGATATATTAATTTCAACTGCCACATGGGAAGAACATTGCGTTTTGTTAAATAAAGTTTTGGAAGCTATTGAAAAGGGGGATTGAAATTGAAATTGAAATTGGAAATACTGATTTTGCTAAGACAGAATAATCAGTGGGAAAGGTATAATGCCGGATATAGAATAATTGAAGGCTATTAGGGAATACAAATCTCCGAATAGTAGAAAGAGTTTAAAAGGGATGTTTGGATTATTTGGATTTTACAGGCGTTTTGTACCAGGGCAATTATTTAACGCAACCTGTTTAAGAAATTTGTTGAGAAAAGATGTACCATACAAATGGACCAATGAAATTGCATTTGAGGAACTAAAGAAAGCCTTATGTGAAAGCCAAATACTTCATCATCCTGATTTTTCGCAACCTTTTTACTTAATGGCAGATGCGTGTGGATACGGGATTGCAGTAGAGCTGTTTCAAGTGTGTGCAGAAGGGGATAACGAGGTTCATAAAACCATAGCATTTGCGAGCAGATCATTGCAACAGTCTGAGATAAATTATTGCATTTCAGAACAAGAGGCATTAGCGATTGTCTTTGGATAAGATAAGTTTAAACAATACCTGTTGAGACATAAAGTATTTGTATACAGTGACCATAGGGCGTTGACATATCTGCAGACGTGCAAATTAAAACACCCCATGCTAACTAGGTGGTCTCTATACTTGCAACAATACGATCTGGAAATTAAGTACATAAAAGGATCTGAGAATGTGGTGGCTGATGCATTATCCAGGGGGATAGAAGATAATGAGGATAATGGAAATATGTTGACAGACAAAGAAGGGGTTCATGTATTTGCAAATCTGATGAAGATTGAGGAGGAGGGACAGTTAAAAAGTATGTAAAGAATTAAGAAGGGAACACAACCAAGATGACAATTTGAAAATATTAAAATGTTATTTAGGTAATCCAGCTTATCCTAAAGTTGCCGAATATTATAAGATGCATCAAGGGGTTTTATTCCGTCGGAGAAACAATACTGATAGTCAATGGAAGGTTTGTTTTCGTGATCAACATATGAATTTATTAATTGACTATATTAATAAGACGTTTGGGCATTATGGGGCCAGAAAATGTGTAACTAAACTCAGTGAAGCTGTAATGTTTAACAATATGCGGAGAAAAGTAAAAGCAAGGGTTGAAATGTGTGACAGATGTCAAAAAGTGAGAGGTAATAACAAAATAGTTCAAGGAGACATATATAGTGTAGAGTCACAGAATAAATTAGACCTGGTAGCCTGTGATTTGTTCTGTAAATCGTTTGCAGAAAGAGTATTTTGTGGTGATAGGAGTTCCTAAAGCTATCTTGTCAGACAATGGTCCGCAGTTTGTCTCCAACGTATTTAAGGAATGTTTAGAAAGCAGGAACATTGAGCACATAAAGATTTGAGCGTATTTTCCACAAGGAAACATGTGCAAAAGAATTATGAAGGATTTGAAAAGGTTATATCGTACTTATTGTCATAGAAAACATACGGCATGGACACAGTATATAGAATATTTTGAGAATGTCATTAATAATATAAAGCATGCGGCTACAGGGTTTGCACCATGTGAATTGATGTGGGGGGGGGGGGGGGGGGGTAAGACCAGACAATTTGCTGTTTGACTTGGTAGAGTTTCCAATTATTGTAGACGAGCACTGAGTTTAAAAGAAAAAATTGTTAGAGAAAACATTAAGAAAAAAGCTTTGGAACATAAAAGACGCCATGATGCTAAGGCTCCACCAACAAATTTCCAAATTGGAGAATTGGTATTAGTTAAAACAAGGGAGAAATCAAAAAACGCTACAGGAGAAACGAAAAAGTTCACTGATGAATATATGGGTCCATTTAGATTTACTGAAAAACCACACCCAAATGCATATAGATTAGTGTACTGGAAGTCGGGGAAACCATTGGGGTTAAGAAATATTATTCATTTAAAAAGATACATTAGTCCAGAGGTAGAGGTGAGTTAAGCTTGGAGGTCTCAGAGGGCATTGCAACCTATGCAATGCTAGGTGTTTGATATAAACCAGGTGCTCAAGTTACTGACAGTGCTATTTCATTTTCTTTTTGTATTGCCAGTCTTCCTCTTCTAATCTTTCTGAGCTGAATCTATCTTCTGTAATATTCTTTTCTATCAGGGAAGGTGGCTTTGTAGGTGTAAGATGGAGTCACTGGATTAAGATGAAGTAAATTATGTGGTGAAAGAGATGGGGGTCAGTTTGTGATTTAAGGCTGAGTAAGAAAGAAATATGGGAGGGGGCTCGTGCCACCTCTCATAGCCTATGAGAGGTGGCATGAGCCCCCTCTCGTATTTCTGTCTTACTCTGAGTAATGCGATCTTCCTCTCTAATTACGTGCGGTGAAAAGTCGCTATTCCCCCACATGCAGACTTCCCACGCAGTGTCTCTCGTCACCCGGGTGGTCCGGTGACAGGCGGGCTCTGCTGATCTTGAGAGGGTTAAGCTGACGGGTGTGAGGGAGTCGAGTGAATGCTTTCCAGACGCCGACATTGTCATAAGAGCGGTGGCGACACGCCCACAGGGGCCTGACGGAGCGGCTGGGCTAGAGATTCCATTACTTCGCAGAAACTTAGTGAAAACCGTTTCTGGCGGGCTACCATCAAGGTCTGGGAATGACTTGTGTCCCCAGGCAGTCTTGGCGGGCAAATTCCCGCGTTTTCTACAAAATCGTAACTGTGATTGGCTTGCTCAGGGCATAGCTCCGTGACGTAGCAAAATCGGCGCAGAAATTGGCGCCAAGAATCTCCATTGGTGGAATGGTAGTGCTTCGGCAATAGAGTGGAATTTTCCGCCGGTTTTCGAGTTGCTGATTGGAACGCTTAACCACGGCCACTGTTGTGGGGGTGGGAATGTTCTGTGTTCGGTTTGTACAGGTGCTCTTGAGAGATTCGGCTCTCGCCTTTCGGTCGGAGTAGGTTACAAGACCTGAGCTCTCGCTGCTCTGGACAGCCTGCCTTTCGTTGGCTGTCTAATATACTTTTATTTGATTGTAACTGTTTGATGAAGTTGCTGAAGTTTCGACTTCAACGTAACTTTCCGAGTACAGTTGGCCTATGTTGTCTGTCTTGGGCAGTTTTGGCTAAAGTTGACTGTATCGGAGTTACTGTGTGACTTCGCTTGTTAAAATCAGTGGCGGGCCTTCTTCATCTCCCTCAGAGGCGTATTTGTGTTGCTAGGAAGTATTTAGTCTGGAACAACCAGACAAGGAGAATTTGTCTCGGGCTATACTCACGACATTATCATCACCACGACGGGACGTCGAAGCAACCAGCCATCGCCTCCGGTATGCCGGATTGTGTCCTTGCAGTTAAGAAGACAGCTGGGTAATGTACGTCCGCAGCACTGGCAAAGCAGGCAATTTTGCTAGGTGATAATCCGAGCTCAGCAGAGCGAGCCTGTTCGTCTTTTCTAACTTTGTTCTGTCTTGGGTGTTCATTGTCTGAGTTATCACTACTGTAGCAGCAATTAATGTTGGGTTGGCTGGGTGTTTCTCTTAAGATTTGAGTTGCAAGGAATTTCCACATACCACCTGGTCATAAATGTCACAATCTAGTTTATGGACTAATTCACCTTCACAGCCTTTATTTGAGTATCCAGTTTGATGTATCGTAAATGTTTCGTGTGTTTTGTTTATTATTTTGAGTTTAGTCATAATAAATCAATTTGTTATTTTGGACGGAACTTTCATTCTATTAATCTGTAGAGCAAACCTTTCATTTCTCACTACGTTAATGAAATTTCGTTAATTTCTATCCAATTAAATTATTGCAGGTGCCAATCTCTTTTCTACTCCACTTGCAAGGTCGATTACAGTCAGTTCGCGTTTCTTCTTAATCCATGTGCAACAGCAAAAGTAGAAGTTAGAAAATGGGGGGCTTAGAGCATCATTTCCATATGAAGATTCGAGAAGAGTTTAGTGTTAAATACTCTGCTAGCCACGCCACCTCTCAGACTGGCAATGACAAGGAAAGCGTTTCTGAAGAAGAGAACTGTGTTAACATCGAGTATAGATTTAAGTGTCAGGAAGTCGTTTCTGAAAGTATTTGTATGGAGTGTGGACATGTATGCGAGTGAAATGTGGACGCTGAATAGTTTGGACAAGAAGAGAATAGAAGCTTTCGAAATGTGGTGGTACAGAAGAATGCTGAATATTAGATTGGTAGATAACATAACTAATGAGAAGGTATTCAACAGAATTAGGGAGAAGAAAAATTTGTGGCACAACTTGACTAGAAGAAGGGACCGGTTGGTAGGACATGTTCTGAGGCATCAAGGGATTACCAATTTAGTATTGGAGGGCAGCGTGGAGGGTAAAAATCGTAGAGGGAGATCAAGAGACGAATACACTAAGCAGATTCAGAAGGATGTAGGTTGCAGTAGGTAGTGGGAGATGAAGACGCTTGTACAGGATAGAGTAGCATGGAGAGCTGCATCAAACCAGTCCTGGACTGAAGTCAAAAGAAAGAAAGTAACAAGTTTCAGTAAAAAGTGTTAGAGATTTTAGGTAGGTCTTCAATATATTTTTCTAATCTGTATCGATACTACATTGACTGAGAAAATGTGACAACATGTGCACCATGATCTGTATTCTCCCGTACAGTAATTACATGAACTGAGTTACTCACTGAATCTCGAAAATGCAGATTAATTTTCATTGCACACATGTCTTACACACACACATACACACATACACACACACACACACACACACACATACACATACACACACACACACACACACACACACACACACACACCTCAAATATGTGCCTTCCAATACTTTTTGTCATAACACCATACCGTGCCCAGACATGAGTGTACCGCTGCACTGCTCGGCCAGCTCAGCCCTCACACTGGCTGAACACACCTCATGGTTAACACACACTCTCTGTGTATAGAAGAGAGCAGGATCTCTGCTCATTAGACTGAACCAGGCGCAGCACATATAGAGTTTGCGACAGCTACATGCACATATACAGTTGGTGGTAGTATTTCATACACAAGGTTTAAAAGAGCATTTTATCCTCAGAGGTCTTTGTACTGAGGTGAGACATGTGAAAGGGTTTCCAACATGATTACTTCCACACGACAGGCATTAACAGGCTTTGAACGCAAAACGGTAATTTGTTCTAAACGTACGGGACATTCCATTTCGGAAATCAGAACTGGATTCAGTATTCCGAGATCCACAGTGTCAAGACTGTGCTGAGAATACCAAAACTCAGGCATCTCTTCTCACCACAGATGACAACGCAGTGGCCGACGGCCTTCATTTAACGACTGACAGCAGCTGCTAAGGCGTTTGCATAGAGTTGTCAGTGCTATCAGACAAGCAACACTGCCTGGAGCCACTACAGAAATCAATGTGGGACGTACAATGAAAATATCCGGTGGGACAACGTGGCAAAATTTGACGTTACTGGGCTATGGCAGCAGACGACCGACACGACTGTCTTTGGTAATGGCACATCGCCCGTAGCGCAGCTCCTGGGCTTGTGACCATATCGCTTGGACCGTAGACGATTGAGAAACCGTTGCCTCCTAGGATGAGTCCCGATTTCAGTTCGGAAAGCTGATGAGACTGTAGATTATGACACAGGCCCTTTGAAGCCATAGATCCAAGTTGTCAAAAAGGCTATGAGGAAGCTGGTGGTGGCTCTGTTTACATGGAATGGACTGGGTCCTCTGGTGTAACTGAACCTATCAATGACTGGAAATATTTATGTTCGGCTACTTGGAGACCATTCGTAGCCATTCACGGACTTCATGTTCGGTAAAAACAATGCGTCACGCGGCCGGATCACAGTTATTCACAGCTGGTTTGAAGAACATTCCGGACAATTCCAACAAATAATTTGGCCAGCCAGATCACCCGACATGAATCCAATCGAAAAATTATAGGACATAATCAAGAGGTCAATTCATGCACAAAATGGTACACGAGCAATACTTCCGCAATTATGGGTGGGTCAGTATTTCTGCAGGGGACTTTCAACGACTTGTTGAGTCCACGCCACATCGAATTCTTGGACTAGACCTGTCAAAAACAGGTCCGATACGATATTACGAGGTATCCGATAACTTTCGTGACCTCAGTGAATGTAAATGTGACTCACGCCGTAAATTATGTAACCATGACAACTACTTTAGGAAAATTATAGGTTTATACCACAGGCAAGTACTTTTGTAAGTCTTTAGTTTTGTACGACCTATAAAATTTTTCAGTATGTACATGACAAGAACAGCAACTCTCCTCAACAGATTATCACGACGTGTAGCGGATATACACAAATTAAGTAATAATTTTTATTGGAATAGATCGTAAAATGGAAGTTTAAGTATGAAATATATTTTGCCGTTCTTCACCAAATTTACGAAATTTTCTGTATTGTCTCCTCAATAAGTTGACAGTCGTAATAGCGAACTTGTCCTAGGTTTTTATCAATACATTTTAACATAAAATATCGCTTGTCTCCCGATCTGACACAGTCATATAGCAATGTGCAATCTGTAATACTGAATTGCAGGCTATATTGAAATACAGGAAGAGGGGAACTGATGGGCTGCATGTTTCGACAAGTCCACCCTTTGAGAGCATTTAAGTAGTGGGGAGAATCTTTTTCTTAACTGCTGTTAATGCATGATATTCACAGCATTGCATTTAACTCTAAAACATGAAAAAATAAATGCAAACCATTTTTGTTTTCAGGTGTAAAGGAAGCACACAATATCGAGTACTAAATGTGATGAATGCAGAGCGATACTGTTGGTTCTTAATTTAGGTGATGATAACGAGTGTATACCACAAGTTCTGAATACTGAAGCATCATCCAATAGTTTGAGCTAATCCATCGAGTCGCTGCTACGGAAAATTGATGACTGCAGAATGTTGGTGTATTCATGAAATCTGCTAAGCACAGATGTCCTAAATATTGTAGAACAAACTATTCCGAAATATATTACATTGCTGCAGTTGCAGGACTATGGATTCAGCGGGAATGAATCTGTGCATGCTTCTTACATGTTCGAGAGACTTAAGATTAAAAATTTCTGTCAGCTACTTCTTGAAATTTAGAAAAAAACTCTGTTACCAGTGCTGTAATTTGAACGCAATTCACTGGTATTTGCTTACTTAATAACTGACGCTGGATTTATGTTACATGACACACAGGTTTGACAAATTGCCTGCAGTGTTTCATCAGAGTGATGCATTTATTTCTAAGGGTAGCTGTTGTGACACGCATTTTAAGTAGGATGGAGAGTAGCAACTTGATGAACCTCCCCTATTAAACTGTGATGAGGGGTTATAAAAGGCGACATAAAATAATTTTCTCCTTAGTGAACTGTGGGTGTTTTTATTTCATACGCAAATGTAGAGTCATAATACCTAACAGGCTCGGATACAATGCCTGGACACCTTTACGTAACATGGAAGGTCTACATATCATACTACTTGAAATTAAATACTGTTAGAGACTTAACGTTTATTTTAATTTCAGCTAATCTTGGATATACATATAAGCTCAGGTAGGCCTGCAGTGCGGTGCTAACTGAGGATGAAATTAGGTACACGAGATAAATACAGCACCAATGTGGGAAAATTAAAGGTCGTGTACTGGTCCTGGGGCGAATGAATGAGGCGATTAACTTTACAGGTATTAATCCATTTTTAACAGAACCTATACTTGTCCTCCAAAATTTAAATGCACTTCAAGACATATAAATACCTGAGGAACAGCGGAATAAGCGGCAAACAGGTAGATAGTAACTGTGCTAGAACAGAAAACTGTTGTACTGCATAGAAATGAATAAAACTGTACTGGCAAAGCAAATGGAAACACCTTTTACGTTGGGCGGAGAATTTTCCCCGAGTTTGGTGCGCGATGAGTAGCGGTGTAAATAGGCGCTTCCTTTGGGCACGGCGTCGTCGAAATGACCCCTCTCGAATCCAGCGTAGAGCACCGACGCCGGAGGCAGGAAGCGACGAATTCGATTACATTTCAGAATTCGGGAGCCAAATAACGCAGCAAACGAGCGCAGCGCTCGAGCCAGAGCCAGCTGCAGGCTGCCCGTGTCCGACACAGAACGCCACTCGGGCCGTGCTGCGCAATTAGGCGCGCCCACCCCCGGCCCACGCCACCCCCGCTGCTCAGAGCCAGCCGATATTTGTGACGACCGCCGCCGCCACGCCGAGAATAATTTTTGCACCAGTCAGCGAGGTCGTCGCCTGAAGGAGGCGCACCTTCCGGTGAAAGCTTAATGGCCCATGGATCTCCGGCAACAATACATACGAGCGTAGAGACTGAATTACGCAGTCCTACCTCCTGCTGCTAAAGAGCCAAATTATTCGTCCCGGAAAGAGATGTTTATGAAACACTGTAATAACGGGAACACTGCAACTTAATAATATTTCTTGTAAGCCAAATTTTTCTGGAAGGTTACCATAACTACTACGAAGCAGATACATAGTAAGTAGAGGAATATTTTTTTGTATAAAGACGCAGATATCACTGAGAACTATCTTCAATGAATTCTTCACAGTTTTCAAAAGGACACTGGGGGCACTACTTGTACATTCCTTTATATGCAGTTCGTCAGCATTGCAATGGTTTCTATAATCTCTCAGCGTTAGGTCTACCCTTTATCTGGCCAGCTGAAAACTATATAGCACTTCATAGATCTACACTACCCTTCCGAATTTCCGATACAGTCAGGCAAAGTACTGTACAGCTAGCATTCCTGAAATCAAGTGTTATCGTGACAAGGACGCAAACAAAATATCCTAGAATGGCAACAACTAATATTCCAGAATTTAATCAAATGTACTTTGTTAGCGTTTACAGTAGTGAACATATCTAGCACGAGAACTAGAGCTCCACAAGTCTGTTATGTAGTCGGTCTAATGGTCATTAGTGGTAATTAGATAAATTACACACTGGACCTAGCAAAGCATGTGGATAGCGTTCCTTCTGGTATTCAATGTCAGGAAATCGGCTGTCACCTAAGGCTACAGTTAAGAGGAATATGGCATTTTCTTGAATCATACAAACGCTTCATGTTAGTACAACCTCTCCACAGCCTCAAAGTCCCATGTAATTGCATTACACAATGTAAAGCCGTACAAACACATTTCAAATAAGCCGTCAAAAGACTCAGCACCTTTCTTTTTGAAGGTCTGTTACGCATTGACAATAAGCCAATCCACTGGCCGAAGTGGAATGGCTTTCTTTGCTTTATGTTTTACTAGTGGTCGCATGTTTACGAAGTGGTTCTTGATTCTCACATTAACTGTATAATTTAACGCTTTATTTAATCCATCAATCAAGATTTTTTTGCTTTGTTCCATATTCCAAATTATTTACTTTCAAAAGTACCTGTTCAGATGTTCAACCTGTCATAGTCGCTCTGTGTCTTCCCTTAAAGCAATGGGCGAGAGAGTATAAGCTCCGCCCACTATCTCGATACAAGTAAACGAAACTTGAACTTCTCCACAACTCCAGCGAAAATTAATATTTGCTGCGTCGTCACCCAAATTACAGTCACGTCAGTACTGTAAAATTAGCATATCTAAGCAGTGTTTGGCACAAATTAGATACGTGGACCAGTCACAATAATGTAGCCAATCGATGTCAATATGTAATAAGCATTCACAGATCGCAGGTGGGGGTACTAGCAAAGGAAGTTACATAAAGCGTGTCGGGAGGACACGGATAACTGTGCAGACGTTGTCGTAATGCGGTAATGGAGTGATTTATCTGAGGACTAAATGTGTACGACCATTGGGTTTCAGGCCGAGGGTGAAAGCTGTTAGCATGGCGCTGTGGTTAAAGTATGCAAATGGCTCTATCCACTACCAGCGCGTAGGCAACTGTGGTGCGCCCGCATCTCGTGGTCGTGCGGTAGCGTTCTCGCTTCCCACGCCCGGGTTCCCGGGTTCGATTCCCGGCGGGGTCAGGGATTTTCTCTGCCTCGTGATGGCTGGGTGTTGTGTGCTGTCCTTAGGTTAGTTAGGTTTAAGTAGTTCTAAGTTCAAGGGGACTGATGACCATAGATGTTAAGTCCCATTGTGCTCAGAGCCATTTGAACTGTGGTGCACCGCACGCCATTAATGAAGGGTGAGCGATTGCGGTGAAGATGTGTTCTGGTGATAGATGTGAAACTGGTGAGCAGCTAACCACTCACATGGACCGAGAGCTTACAAATAATGTCTCCCCCATGATCGTTCAGTGAACGTTGTTGCGTATGGTCCTCCGCAGCAGGCACCTGGTTTATGCACCTGGTGTTCATCGGCGACCAAAGTCGGAATCTGCACGTCAGTAACAAAACTGGACGTCCACTGAAGAGGAGAACACGGAAAGTAGCATCAACCAAATTCCCAGCGACTTCGCTCATTGCAAGAGGAGACAAAATAAGGGAACATGTATCTCAGCTTCTCTGTAGGTACTCGACAGTTTTAAAAAAAACGACAGTCAAAATATTCGAGGTATTTTCGAGGTATGTAAGACACTATCATCTTCGATTGCTGAAAGCAAACCAACCTTTACCTAGGTTTCAGCCCAAGTAGTTGTGCCTTCTTCAGAAGATAAACCTGTTTCTATAATATATGTACTAGGGTATGGTCTAGAAATAAAACTCAGACAGCCTGAATAGGAGTAGTCACATTTCAAAAATGCGGTACATAGGTACTAAGTCACCAACAACACTTAACGTAACCTCCGGAGACCGCCTCGTTTCCATGGACGCCGTGCGGTGAGCCTGGGGAGCTCACGTGAAACTAAGTAGACCTAGACGAAACGCTGCATATCAATATGCCGGGGAACGTGGCGCATGTCTAACTGAGACCCTGACTGTCAAAGATAAGATATAGAATGGTTGAATCTCTGAAACATAAAACCTCTGCACCAGGTTCTGACTAAAATGTAACAAACATGGCATGGATTTATATGAGTGCGAACACACTACCCCGATTTACACTACTAAAATATATCGGCCCTTTCACAACGAATGCTGCATGACGCAACCATCGTTATTAATAAAATATGACATAAAACAGCGAAACTGTAACATGTAAACGTCTAAGTGCAATAATTTCGAATAACCTGTACACAGATTGTCGGGTAGGTGTTTTTATCAGTTGATGTAGATATACTTCTTATTGCTGACAAGATCTGAATGAATAATGTTATCAAGATTAATTTTTATCTTATTACTAAAAATAACGCGTGAGTGAACGAACAACGTCACTTCATCGCCATGTACTAGCAATTGACCAGCATAGGACAAGTTATGTTTACGTGCAAAAAATATGGTATTTGCGTGAACGGACGTACAACGCCCTTACATCGCCCATGTACTCTATTGACCGACAGAGGTCAATTTCACTACGTGCTACAAAAGAGAATTACCGCCTCTTATATTAAAGTCTGTGTTAAATAGATATGATAAAACGTGTTTGACCCGAAAAGACCCTTGACTTTGGAAATGGCATGTTCTTCACAGGGAAGAAATAAAAAATAATAAAAGATAGCTACTAATATGGCCATGTGCATAACATAAATAGACGAGGATGAAATCGTCTTCTTATCGCTTACACTGATTGGAGAAAATCATCAAGATTAATTTTTTATCATATTACCAAAAGTAACGCGTGATTGATCGAACATCACCACTTCATCGCCATGTAATAGCAATCGACCAGCATAGTTCAAATAATGTTTACGTGTAAAATATATGGTAGTTGCATGAAGGGACGTGCAACCACCTTTCATCGCGCTTATAATCTATCGACCGGCAGAGGTCAGTTTCACTACGCGCTACAAAAGACAATTACCGCCTCTTATATTAAAGGCTATTGTTAATAGATATTATATTGATATGATAAAAAGTGCTTGACCCGAGACTGCCCTTGGAAAATTTTTAATGGGCACTTGACATGAGAAAACGGCATGATCTTCACAAGGAAGAATTAAAAAGAAATAACAGGTAGTTACTAATATGCCCTTGTGCATACCATAAACGGAAAAGGATCAAGTCGTCTCTGGCCGGCCGGAGTGGCCGAGCGCTTCAAGGCGTTACAGTCTGGAGCTGCGCGACCGCTACGGTCGCAGGTTCGAATCCTGCCTCGGGCATGGATGTGGCTGATGTCCTTAGGTCAGTTAGGTTTAAGTAGTTCTAAGTTCTAGGGGACTGATGACCTCAGAATAAAGTCCCATAGTGCTCGGAGCCATTTGAAATAAGTCGACTCTGGATTGCAGCTATAAATAAATGTAAAGGGAATTACCCTAAAAGGTCGAGACGGACCAACTAAACTTCATCTTGTCACCTTCAAGCTAGACTAGTTTCGTTCTTTGTAGTTTTTTCGTTTGATGCTTATTTCGTGAGATATTTGGCCCGATCACAATCAACGGACCACCCTGTATATTTGATTATCACGATTGCTGACTGGGCTGCAATGTTGAAAGTACTATAATTTTCGAGGTACTTTGTGTAACTTTTACAGCGCAATATCCTCAGACGAAATGTTAGCTCAGCGGACAGCCTGGCTTCCGTGGCCACCCAGAAAGTACGTGCAGTACTTCTGCCTGCGGAGCAAGTCAGCACGTGCTTGTTTACATCGTGACTTAGCCTACGCAAGTTGTTTCGCTCACTGAGAATAAGTTCAGAAATCGACATTACTTTTCAACTTCTGTCCGGCATATGCTCGGCGGGAATCATTGGTGTAGAACGTTTCTCCATGAGGAGGCGAAGATCCCATCATCGAAACTTCTGGATATCCATCTCTCGATTATAATTAATATGGTTTACTTTAAAATGATCAATGACACTGCGTGCGGGGGCATTTTAAACGCGACCAAACAGGGACTCCATTTCCGTCACGCTGACGGTAACGTTGGCGTGGTCGAAGTCGAATATGCGGGATTAGCCATTAGTACCATTCGCGTGCTCGAACTGCCATTGGAGGTACCTGCAGAAGATTCCACCGTGACTTTTCAGCCACACAATGCTGTACACGTTCATAAGGCAGAAGGCCTACCCTATACTTCATGAGGTGAGTCAGATCACAACTGATCTGCACAGCCGTGTTCTGTCTTACCTGACCATCAGGGAATGCTGGGCCATCATCTCATACGAGGGGGAGCCACATACTTGTTCTGGGTGTGGAAAAGGGGGCCACATGAAATCTGAATATCTGCAGTGACGGATAAAGCAGATACCGACTGGAATATTGGTACTTCTCTTGCCATCTATGATTCTTCCTATCACATAGGCGACGGTGCTTAAGTCGCCACTGGATGCCCGGCGGCTCTCGGAATCATGTGAGCTGCTGATCGATAGTGTCCCGATTCTTCCTAAGTCGATTGTGAACAAGGTCACTGACGATGTGACTTCAACCATGTACTCAATTCCGGTGTTTTCTGCGGCTGCATCAGTGGCCGACGCTAACGTCACATTGCGGTGAAAGAAGCGTGGTATCTGTTGTGACTTGGCAAGACAGCCAGGTCACAATGAGAGGAAGCCGAAAGGCACGTGCATAACCTCACGCAGATTGGCGTGAGGTCTGGAACATTACAAGGAAATGAGAACTTAGAAAAACGGACGCAGTTGCTGTAATACTTAACTTTAATCCATAATTGTAGAACATCCCTCTTGATGGTACATTTTATAACCACAATATAAAATAATATCAAATGCTATGGCGCCTTGCTAGGTCGTAGCAAATGACGTAGCTGAAGGCTATGCTAATTATCGTCTCGGCAAATGAGAGCGTAGTTGTCAGTGGTCCATCTCTGGCTAAGTCGGCTGTACAACTGGGGCGAGTGCTAGTAAGTCTCTCTAGACCTGCCGTGTGGTGGCGCTCGGTCTGCAATCACTGACAGTGGCAACACGCGGGTCCGACGTGTACTAACGGACCGCGGCCGATTTAAAGGCTACCACCTAGCAAGTGTGGTGTCTGGCGGTGACACCACAGTATCATTGGAGAGGTACAGAGCAGTGCGAGTGTGCCGAGGCTTACCCCAGTTCACTGACAGTAGCGCCACGTCACCACAACGCGTCTGTGCGTAACACAAGAACTGCACCATAATTTAAGAATTGAATTAAAATTCACAGTAGCTTTCCAAACTTTGGTAGCATATCCTTTAGTATACTATTTGTAAACTGTCAATTTTCAAAATGATCAAGTCAATATTTTTCCCTAAATTAATCTTTTTAAGAAAAAAAAGTGGCGCTACATAATACAGCTAGAAACCCAAAACCTGGTCATAATATCAAAATTAATTGGTACAAGTCTCAACTTGATTAAAGAAATATTTTGGTCAGAATCCGCATTTTTAAGAAAATTTGAAGGCGCTAAATATCAGACTTAGAAATATGAAAATCTGTATGAAGCCTCAGTTCAAAACAAAAACATTAATTATGTAACCCCATTGAGCTACCTATCATAGTTTTCGAATAATTTTTAGAAAACTAAATTTGGAACTAAAATGTCCTTATTGGTAGTAGATTGAATGTCTGTTATATTATTGCTATAAAATTTTGCTTACAGCACATGATGAAAGGTGTCAAATAATAGAGCTTTAACAAGTTTCGAGGCCTGGATGTAAATAATAACGAATACAAGGTCTCTTAAAGACGTAGTTCAGAGGTCATGTTCTTCTGTCAGTAGCCGGCCGCGGTGGTCTCGTGGTTCTAGGCGCGCAGTCCGGAACCGCGTGACCGCTACGTCGCAGGTTCGAATCCTGCCTCGGGCATGGGTGTGTGTGATGTCCTTAGGCTAGTTAGGTTTAACTAGTTCTACGTTCTAGGGGACTGATAACCACAGCAGTTGAGTCCCATAGTGCTCAGAGCCATTTGAACCATTTTTGAACCTTCTGTCAGTTCCGTTCTAAAAATTCTAGATGGCAAAGTTTAAACGCAAGTGAGCTAAACCTTTTTCTGTGATTTTAACCAACTTAATTTCATGCAGAGAAAAATTACGAAGATTCTAAATTAATACACAACTCTATTATAAAATATTATGTGTCTGAGAAAGTGCCCGTTTAGAGGCTGCTACCGTGAGCATTGGGCGGATGACAGCAGGTGTTCCCTTGGCCGTCCGCTGCGCCACGTGTATAAATACAGCCCAAGACGCAAGACTAGACTTCACTTCACACTCAGTCACTGTGCGACCAGCGTCCGTCAAACGCCGGAGTGCGCGAAGCTTCGGATGACGTCAGAGACAGCGTGTTACTAAATGCATTTTTTCAGTAATGATAGAAAGTGAACTCTCGAGGACTGTACACCGTCCTGTATCGCTTAGATTTCACAGAAGTAACTGTTACTATGCCTCCCGTAAGGTTAACAAAACTGTGTGGCAAGTGGTGACAGTTATTTTCCACTTTTGAGTCGAGCAATTATTTTAATTATCAGAATTGAGGGCGAAAGAAAAATTGATTGAAACTTACCATAGACGTCGCCTCTGAACTGCTAATCGTGCTGTTTGGGATAGAGAGGTTTACTGTCAGTATTAACATAATGAAGATAACAATGTTGCGTGTTTGAAACGTTACCAAATACACACACACATATATATATATATATATATATATATATATATATATATATATATATATATATATATATATATATCAATTAGAACTGAAAATATTCATTTATAATCATAGTCCTGATCCCGCTGAGCAAATGACGACCAGAAACAATTCTTTCAGTGGGCTGGACAAGACTGAGGACTTGCAACTGGGAACTATGTTCAGGATATTCTCCATCGCTTTCTGGCTGACCATAGAAATAGTTTCCCAGCTCTTGTAAAAGACGGCGAACAATATTCAAGTATTTACAGCAATTCAACAATATTGTAACAATTTCAATATTTCCTACTTTCTTATGAACGATTATATCTTATTATTATGATTATTATTATTATTAACCTGCCGCCCCACACACGGTGCGTATCAGCTGGGAAATTGAACACTGAAACCAATCGGTAGAAGACAACGAACTCAGTAGGTACTAACAGGATACCGAAGTGAAATAGGCAGAAATCAGAGCGAGAACAATGCTAACTTTTACTCGCGAGTGAGGTACATAAACTGAGAGCTTTAGCCACAGTAACCTTGATCATGATGGAAGGAGAGCTGAAGACGATGGTAGATCGTGGCTGCCACCGGGGCTGAGGTTAGAAGAAGACGGTGCGTCATCATGGAGCTACGTGAACCGTGAGACACCTGCAAGCTGCTGTGTGCGCTCACCTGGTGTCCTGCCCCCCCCCCCCCCCCCCCAACCAACACCCCTCCTCACAACCCACCGAGGGAGCTACAGCAGTAGGCGATATCCGCCGCCATTCTCACCGCCACAGCTGCTGCTGCCTGCATTAGGGTGCAACGCGTCGCATCGCGTTTGCTGGTACCCCACACCGGCACTATTTGTCGAGATCAAGCAAATAACTTAAGCAAGTATGTTTAAAGTATTTGTTAGTTGCTGTTAACAGGCTACTAAAAATGGAGAACTATTTGAATGTTAAGACTGAAGCAGTCTCTGACAATGAATCCCCAGAATCAGAAACTGAATTTAATGAGAATGGTTCCGTCGAACCAATACAACCAAAATCGGAGAGCGATTTGTGAAGAGTAGAATCTGATTAGAATTTCGATGATACTGCAAAATTAGAACCATGACGAAGTAATTGCAGTTGAGGTCAAAAAGGAGATGACAAAAGTAGTAGAGTTATCATGTCATTAAACTGAGCTTAATAGTCTCAAATGCAGACAAGTCAGGAAATGCTAGAAACTCCTTTAAAATCTGTGGAAATGCCAAGTGGCAATGTAGAGGCTCCAAATTGTATGCAATTACTGTTTGCTAAATTTGAATAGCATCATAAAGAGCTGAAGGATAGTAATAAAGAGCTAAACAGTGAAATTGAATCTGCTAGTAAGGAACTAATGGATATCAATAAAGAACTGAACAACAAGATGGAATCCAATACTGCAAAGTTAAGTAGCAAGACTGAGTCTAGTAACAAAGCATTAATGGATGAAACGACCTCAAAACTGAGTAGTTTAGATTATAAAATTGATGCTAATCACCATGATCCACAAAAAAAGTAGGTCAACAGCTAAATAAACTGCATAGTACTTTCGAAAGCGAAATTGACGAAGTTCGCAAAGATTTCATAGATGCAGATGAACTTCTGAAAGGGAGGTTGTCAGAGAGAATAGGCAACGAATTTTAACTTTGCTCTAACCGATTTGAAGAAGTAACTACTACAGTAAATGCTTGTCAAAAATATATTAAGAAAGTTAAACCAGTTATGTGAGGATGTGGACAAAAGATGTTCTGACAGAGTAGAAACAGTAAAATTACAATTTGAAGAACTAAATTCTAATATTACTAACATAGAAAATAGAGTAACCTCTGGTTATTCTAGCAATATAATTGTACAACAGGTGACTTCAGTTGACGCCTTTTTCATCGGACGTCGTAAGTTTTTTTCGTTTTGATCCTGACAAACAGATTCACCCATTAGAGTTCTGGAACGATTTTGAAGATATTTTGCCTAATGCAAGGTCAGAGCGAGAGAAAATGTTCTTCGTGAGATGTCATTTGTCAGGAGGTTCTTTGGGTGGTCAGCTGACGTAATGATAAGATGATAAACTCTTTCTGAATTTAAAAATGCATTTCTTAATGAATACTGGTCACATAACTAACAAAACGATGTTTTAAGAGAGTTTTGTATGGGTAAAAAGTTTGCTTCAGGACGTGAGTCAGTAAAAGAGTTTTCTAGGAAGTGGGTTTCATGGCTGCCCCATCTGACAGAAAAGATGAAACCGTAAATAATTATCATGGGACTAGAAGGTGAGGTGACTTAGTACTGGCAGAAAAGGATCATTTCCGCACCTAGGGACAATGTGGAAAGGTTCACTGAATATTTAGAGCGAGTAGAAAGAATAGCTGCTGCTGAGGATCAGATGCAAAATAATAACAGGTCTTCTAACAATCATGTAAACAACAGAAATAATTACAGTGGGAACATTAATGTTAGAAGTGTGCAGATTCGAAATACAAGGTCTAAGTATCATAATCAAGGCCGTGGTAGAGGAAGAGGGGTAGACAGTCACCACGCTTATGAAACAGCAGAAGTGTGAACAATGTGCCGTTGAGACAATACGGAGAGCAAAATGCTACCCTATCTGATTCTGTATCAAATGAGCATAACAGACAACGTGTGGGAAACTAAATCCAGTCTATGAGGAAACTGGTGCTCACAAGGCGGAAACAGTAACACAGCCAGTAACAAAGAAACAGACCACAGTCAGCCAACACACGCAAACAGAAAACAGGGATAATGAAATAGAAACAGACAGTACCAATGATGTGTTAAACCACTCTCATATTATAGTCGACAACATTTTGGACACTTTAGATAAATGGGTCAAGGAAGGAAAAGAAATCACTATAGTTAACAGTGAGGAAGAAATTAACGGGTTTTAGTATGATATGAACGAAGATTTGGTAAAAGCTTATACCTTCGACAATGATGGCAATTTGAATGCTAAAGTTGCGGTAGAGGAAGAAGAGTCAGTTTTGCAACGCTTTAAAGCGGAGGAATTGATAAATGAAGGGGGTAGCAATAACAATGAGGTCAAGGAACCTGATAGCTGTGTTGTCTTGCCACAAACTGTAAAAGCCGGAGAGAGTATTATAGGTAGCAATGTTGCGCAATGACACAGTTGATTACAGCTAGAGAAAAGTTTAGCTGATGTGCAGCAAACGGAAGTAGAGGGAGTCGTCAAGTGCTTTGATTTAAAACTGGTGGACAGGTTGGAAAAGGCAGCTAAATATGTAGAGATTGATGTACCCCAGAATCTAAGTGTGAATGTACTTGCAACTGAACAAAACTACTTTAGCTGGAAACAAATTGAGAAGGATTTATTAGAAGATGTTTATGAGAGACCTGTTCAAAGAAATATAGCTCACCCTATTATAAAAACTAACATCTCAGGAGTAACAGTGCGCTGTCTTCTTGACAGTGACAGTGAAGCAAGTGCTTTGTCCCAGGATTTTTTGGTTGTACTCATAATAAGCATGAATTAACTGTCATGAAAGCAAGTGGTTTGAATGTAACAGGTGCTACGGGGAAAGTTTCTAGACCAGTACAACAAGAAGCTTGGATAATAGTTGGTGTAACTGATGCGATAATAGGTCATCCTTATTTAATAGTGCTCGGTTTAAGTGTTGAGATATTAATAGGTACATATTTCCAAACAAAATATCAAGGGAGATTGCTTTTGACCAGAACAACTGAGTTTTAACCTTATCTGACTCTCAGATAGTGAAAGAGCCTTTTATAGGAAGTTATATGGGCAGTAATAATGAAACCTGGGAACTGCCTATTAGGGTGATGAGGAATAAAGGGTACTTACAGGAAGATACTGAATTCAGTAATAATGTGCAAGATAGTAATGCAGAAGGTAGCAATATTCTAAAAGAAATAGGTGCTAAGATACAGTCAACAAATCAAATTACAGATAAGAGACCCTTGGACAGAAAAAGAAGGAATGACACAAAAGCTTCCTCCACTTCTTTTAGCACTGGTGAACTAGTATTTCTCAAAACTAAAGAAAAATCCAAGAAAATTTCAGTAGAAACAAAGAAGTTTATGCATGTTTATCAATGACCATTCAGGGTAACAAGTAAGCCTCATGCAAACGCATACCGCTTGGAATACCCGAAGAGTAAGAAAGAACTAGGTCTACGAAATATTGTTGATCTGAAAAAAATTTTAAAATAACAGTAACTAGTTATTGTAGGGAATTTCCCACTCTTTGGTAGATACACGGTTTGGCGTACTGTGCTGTCCCAGCTGGATGAAACTTTATTTCTCTTTCAAGTTTCATTCCCTTCTTTTGTTGTGTCATAGTAAGTAAGGAATGTACGTCTTCATGTCGTATATATGCTATTAGTTTGTAATGTCTTCCTAGTGAATAAGAGTAATTCCCGAACATGACTATACCCAAATGAGAACTTACAAAAGAACGTGACAGGTAGGTTGCAGGAGTAAATTATAAATGTTTAAATAACAGTTGATAGCTTTTGTGCAACAATAATAGAAAAAGTGGCTAAAGTAAACAATTAGTAAATAAGATCCATTAGAAGGGTTAGTAACTAAGAAACCCGGAACACTTTGCATTAAGAGAAGTCATTAGATCTGGGGTTTTCCTAAAATATGAACCAATAGTCCCTGCATAAATTAGTAAAAAAATGGTTCAAATGGCTCTGAGCGCTATGGGACTTAATATCTGAGGTCATCAGTCCCCTAGAACTTAGAACTACCTAAACCTAACTAACCTAAGGACATCACACACATCCATGCCCGAGGCAGGATTCGAACCTGCGACCGTAGCGGTCGCGCGGTATCAGACTGAAGCGCCTAGAACCGCTCGGCCACTTCGGCCGGTCCATAAAATAGTAATTTTCAGTTGGGAGTAAGGTTGTCTGAAGGTAAAAGAGAGTAATAATGTGGTACCGCTGGAGGCAAGCAAAGCGTTTTAATAATAATGAAAACATACGGGGATGTGGTGTTCAAAATGGTTCAAATGGCTCTGAGGACTATGGGACTTAACATATATGGTCATCAGTCCCCTAGGACTTAGAACTACTTAAACCTAACTAACCTAAGGACATCACACAACACCAAGTCGTCACGAGGCAGAGAAAATCCCTGACCCCGCCGGGAATCGAACCCGGGCGCGGGAAGCGAGAACGCTACCGCACGACCAAGAGCTGCGGACGAAGTGGTGTGATGATCACTCCAAATGTGTAAGTAAATAATAAGGTCAGCAGACTAACGGAGGTAAAATATAGAGGGAATCGTCGAAATATATGTTTAAATGAAAATGGGGAGGAACAGGAGAAACGAAGTCGGTAGGTTGACACATATGATAAAACGGTGAAATGTTGATGAGTAATTCATACATGACTCGTGAAAAGGTTTGAAAAGCGCGTAGTCTTGCTTAGGACAGATTGTCGTTTAACCGTCAAATACTGACAACAAAATAAAATTAACGAAAGTGTTAAGAAAAGCAGATCGTAAAGTTGATATGTTAGAATAAAAACAGCTTTCTAATCATGCAGCAAAGTAACTGCTGTAAAACAAATGATTTCTTTAGCATACTAATCCGTACGATAATTAATCCAAAGGAAGGAAGAACTTACAAAAGTTACTCAATTTTCTACGTAAAGCAATATCTAACCAATAAAACAAATTCCAAACTAACCCTAAAAGTTACTAATTGAAGAACATAAATTGACCTTCAGTGCAACATATCTATGGTTCAGATATAAAAGAAAAGGGACCTGCAAAGTCTGTGAATCAGGCTTAATAATGAAATAGAGTGCAATTTTTTCTGATGTTTCTGATAACTTATTGCTAATAATTCTTTCCGGAATCTTCTCAGTTATTGGAACTCTTGCAAGAAAATACATTATAAAATGTGTTTTGTCCTTCCTTAGAGATAAGCTGAGAACAGAAACTTAGGCTATATTATCTGTTTCTCAGGGACATGGAGGCTTCATGAAAGGCAGCTTACAACTGTAGTGGAGAAGGAAGCAAGGACGACACAATCTACAGTGAACCTCCCACCCCACTTCCTTTTTGTAATGAAACATAATGTAGAAGTGCATTCCCAACCCCTACATTAAATGGTTGGTGCCTACTGTTGTGATGTAACAGATGAGCACTGAAAAGCGAACAATTCCATGTTCCTCCTTCAGGTAAAGACTGAAAACTTTACATAAAAAAAGGAATTTTGTAACTATCGAAAATTTTGTTTCATGTTCCTATGTAATTTATATATATGGTTTGTAAAAGTCCATTATATCATTTTTCCTATTTATATATGTACAGTCATTTTTAAGTATAGTGTTAAGGAATTCTGCTAAGAATCAAGAGGTCAGCTATAATTACAACCCTTGTTTCTAATATTTAACTTTGTTTAAAGATAAAATTTTTCATAAAAATAAATAGGGAGTGATGTAGCGAAACAAATGCTGTATCATTGGAGAGATACAGAGCAGTGCGAGTGTACCGAGACTTTCCTCAGTTTACTGATAGTAGCGCCACGTCACCACAACCCGTCTGTGCATAGAACATAAGTATTGCACCATAATTTAAGAATGGAATTAAAAGTTAAAGTTCCTTTTCCAAACTTTGTCAGCATGTGCTTTAACATATTGATTTGTAAACTGAAAAATTTCGAAATGATCAGATCAAAATTTTTCCCTAAATACATAGTTTTAAGAAAAAAAATAAGTGGCGCTAAATAATAAAGCTAGAAACCGTAAAAACTGCTCATAATGTGCAGCTGTACGTCAAAATTAACAGGTACAAGTCCCAACTTGATTAAAGAAATATTTTGGTCAGAATGCGCATTTTTAAGAAAATTTGAAGGCGTTAATTATTAGACTTAGAAATATGAAGATTTGTATGAAGCTTCAATTCAACATTAAAACATTATTTATGCAACCCCATTGAGCTACCTCTAATAGTTTTCGAGGAATTTGCAGAAAACTAAATTTGGAACGAAAACATCCTCATTTAGTGTAGTCTGAGTATCTGTTATATTATTGCTAGAAACTTTTGGTTACAGAACGTGATGAAACGTGTTAAATAATAGAGCTATAAAAAGTATCAAGGTCTGGATGTAAATAATAACAAACACAAGGTCTCTTAAATATGTAGTTCAGAGGTCATGTTCAACTGTCAGTTCTGTTCTAAAAATTCTAGATGGCAAAGTTTAAATGCAGGCGAGCTGAACATTTTTCTGTGATTTTAACCAACTTAATTACATGTAGACAAAAATTACGAACATTCTAAATTAATACACAACAGCGTTATAAAATATTGTGTGTCTTAGAAAGCGCCCATTTGGAGGCTGCTACCGTGAGCATATGGCGGATGACAGCAGGTGTTCCCTTGGCCGTCCGCTGCGCCACAGATATAAATACAGCCCGAGAGGTAAGCCTAGGCTTCACTTCGCACCAAGACACTGTACCACTTGCATCATTCAAACGCCATAGTGCGCGAAGCCTCGGATGACGTCAGAGACATGCTGTTATTAAACGCATATTTTCAGTAATAATAGAAAGTGAAGTCGCGAGAACTGTGCACCGTCCTGGATCACGTAGATTTCGCAGAAGTAACTGTTAGTGTGCCGCCCATAAGGTTAACAGAACCGCGTGGTAATGGGTGCCAGTTATTTTCCACTTCTGAGTCGAGCAACTATTTTATCAGAAGTCAGGGCGAAAGAATATTTAATTTGAGAAGTCACCTCCGAACTGCCCGTATTGCTCTTTAGGATAGAGAGATTTACTGTCAGTGTTAACACACTGAAGAATACAATGTTGTATGTGTGAAACTTTACCAAGTATATCTATCAATTAGAACTCAAAATCTTCATTTATAATCATAGTCCTGATCCGGCTGAGCGAATGGAGAATAGTAACATTTCTTTCAATAGACTGCATTTTGTCTCCTGTGGGCCATTTGATGCTGTGCTCGATATAGACCACTGGCTTTTGGTGTTCTCTGAGCAGTGCAAGTACGTGTGTACCCTGCTCCTTGGTTTGAGGAGTCGAGCATCACGGAAACTCAGCACCCAGCATCTGCAGGAACCTGATTGTTGCCAATATATCATTGAGACGTGGACAAGGAGTGAACGGTGTGTCCAGTCCTATGCAGCAGTGATGGACTGATGAGTGGAATGTGCCAAACCGACGCCGTGGTGCATATTTGTTACTTACAACAGGGTGGTGGCCGCTTGCCACAGACACACTACAGACTTCTACTTCAGGATCCTCCGCGAGCTTCATGGCCAGCCACCTTCCCCAGAAGTTCGGACTGAAAGCACCAACGTTAAGGCGAAGCTACTGGTGATTACTCACCGAAAACTACAAGGAGCTGTGGTGTGTTATCGCAGACCTGATGTTGAGTGACGGGAGAATCCCTCGATGCATCATATGGTTCAAGATCGCAGACAATACAGGGAAAACATATTCAAAGAACTCATAGATCACCATGCGTAGGGGATCACCTGCCAAGCCGGCATGTGTATAACTTTGTCGAATATTATCGCCGAGACTACCGTGCTGATGATATGGTTGTCCTGGACTTGGATCGTTTCGTCGTGGACGTTGTACACGCCTTCATGGCTGAGGAGGATATTACGTTAATGGAACCTTTCGCCTCAGAGGAGATCACTGCCGCTGTCTTCAAAGGTGCATTGTGCACGCCGCCAGGCATCGACGGGTTCCATATTGAATTTTACCGTACGTTTTGTGGTTTCATGACTGCACGAAGGACGGAGATGTATAATAAACTGATCAGGACTGCAGATGCGATTCCGCGAGCTTTTGTCAGGAGCATTATTGTTTCCATTCAAGTACCGACATCTGGAATTACAGCAGGCAACTACCGTCCTATCATCTTATTAAATGCTGGTTATTGTGCAGTTACTGTAAGCGCGCTGCTGGCCCCTCTTACCTCGTTTCTTTCCTACAGAGCAAACGACGCCAGGTGGCACAGTTAACGTCCAGGCAGCAACTGGAGACTGTGGCATCCAGAATGGTTCATGCTGCGCAAATTCTACCAATGTCGATTACGACAGGACGTTGTAGTCAAGCGCCATTCGGATATTTTCTGACAGCTGGGTCTCTCTTCAGTGTCCACCGTGATACACTACTCGCCCCCCACGTGCACGCGGGCTTCGTCTTACTGACGTATGCTGTCGTGCGGTGGTATTTTACGTGGCCACTATGTGTAAAAAATGGCACGGTGTCGAGGCTTCTATTACGCACCATTTGCTTGACGTCTTGTGAAAGTGTCCCTCTCGCCGCCGTTCCGGTCGGTAGCAGCATTCCCGCATTTGCAACATCGCGACGTTCTTTGTTGGGACTACGTTATGCTCGTGCCGAACTCCTACGAATGCGCCGGCGGGAGCAAACGATTTCAACTTTGCTTTCCTGCCAAGTGTCGCCTGTAACGTCGTAGAACGCTCTGATTTGACGGCACGTACATCACAATTTCTTCCCGACGCGTAACAGGTAGACTTAGTATTGTGCAACCTGTGGGAAGTATCGAATTCATCAGCGTCTCTATGCCGTAGGACTAGCGGACTTTCCCCTTTGTGCCGTCTGCCGTTGTGTCAACGATAATCACCATGGCTTCAACCGTGTTGCCGACGTTACTGAGCCAGAGTCTTTTCTCTATCTAGTGGTGAATTATTTTCCTGCCGCAAAGTCTCGGGTGGTTCTCTGAATATAAGGCGGGACCTTGGTGTATCTGTATGGAAATCATCATCACGCGCGCCTCGATTTTTAGCGGTGCTTGCAGATTGCACATGCCGACGTTACAAGCTGTTCCCGTTATCGTGCGTATTTTGAAGATTATCTTAATAGTGTTTTCACCACTCCCCCAATAACTCGTCATGTTCCCGGCTTGGCAGGCGTTCGGCAGAATCGGGACCGAAACATGACGTGCCTGCTCCTTGGACTCCGTCCGCCTGCCATCCTTCGTCTCCTCGCGTGGTTTTCAGGGTTCCGGAAGGGTGTACTAGCTTTACTTGGTTTTTCCAATGTACCATATATGTGCCAAAAAACGAAAAAAAATGTGTGAATTGTTTGAAGGCATTCAAAAATTGTAATTACTTTGTCGCTTGAAAAAAAAAAAAAAAACAAAAAAAAGAAAAGAAAGGTAGAGCACTGACCTGCGAAAGGCAAAGATCCCAGAAAAGAAAAATGGCTTATTAATGTTAGGGCCCCTTTCGTAACCCGATTACTATTTTTATTTTATTTTAATTCTTTTAATTTATCTGTCCACGTCCGTAGAAGGTTACTACACAATTGTTTTGTATGACACTTGGGGATACAAGGGCGTAATATTACTTGTAAAATTATAAGTGGTTTTCGCAGTAACTGGCACACATGTGTTATATAATGTATGTGTTTATGACTTATTTAGGGTTAACAACCTTTTTAAATTCTCATATTCTGATACTTCACTCCCATGTCAATTCTTATATTAATTCTTAAATTTTATTCATACGGTTATTTTTCAAGATGATTTCATGCATCCCCTTGGAAGATACCAATCGAAGAAACATTCGAAACACAGGTAGTCTGAACACCACGAACATCGCATTAAGGCAGGTTTGCCACAGTGACATTTCTTTGTATGAATCTCACCCGGGAAAGAAACGTCGTCAACACTGGCAAAGATTTCACGTGTTGGAAATAATTTCGCGACAAACGGGTAAATTTACCGAAAAGTGAACCTTGCAAATGATTACGAATGAAGATACACAACAGAAATTTCATCTAAGGCAATTTCAAATAATTTTCTCATTTTTTCCATTTCTTTATTTGTCATACGATTAGTAGATGAGTAAGGAAAACCGTATATCAGTACACTTCGAAAAACGTTCGTATAATAATATTCTACAGATCTGAGTGTATAAATTACGACCAAAAATAAAAGTAACAATCGGGTCTCGAACACGGAGGCCAAAATTAAAAAGCCGCGAGGCTAACCCAGTGCCACCATTTTCGCTGAAAAATAAGGTATGGTAAAAGGTACAGAATGAATATCGAAAATTCCTCGAAACTTTTGACCGTCGTTTCTTCAGGCACGTCCAAGTATCTAGGGGTAAGCCAAGAGACGAAGAGACGTGTTCGCTTATTTTGACCCCTCTTCCACGAGAAAAGTTTCTGGGAAATCAGTTTATGGCACTTTCCGTGTTCTCCTCGTAAGTGACGGCAGGCGGCTTGTCAGATGAATTAGGTTTTATGCTCTATCAGACTCATGGTGCTTGGCGTGTATGGCGTGAACAACTGAAAGCAAAGTCCCTGCAACAGTTTTATGTCCTGGTGAATGTTTTCGTGGTTATCTCTCTGTGACAGTACCTAACAGTTAGTGCTGAGTAGTTTATCTTCTGAAGACCAGTCCATACGAGCTAATCTGTTACGACATACATAAATCTATTCAAAAGCTATTCCAAAATAATGTATATTGGCGACGAAATGTTCCACCAAAAACTTAGCTCTTACTTTGCGCGTAACTACTTTTTTACCTCCACAAGCAAAATTTTAATGAAGCCTGGTGATCTACACGCTCCAAATTATGTGTGAACAATAATTACAAATAAACTTTACATATTATACGAGAAATCCATCCAAAATAGTAGAAGTAACTCATTTAAATAACCCCCTGAAATTAATCCCCACATATTACGTAAACACGATTCGTAGCCCTCTCTTTGGTAAATAATGAGATTAATCTTGTTCTACCGACCTCCTCACGCCAAGAATTGTGCGCTTCCATACTTCATCATTTATAATTTAAATTTACCAAATTACCGCTTACACACATTCTAAAAAAAAAAATACACATAATCTTACATTAATTTTCGTACTTACGTTAATGCACTCCACGTTTTTCATTCACAAGGTGCAACTCTGCCATCGTTTCCGCTAACATTTATCCCACCAGTGAGAGAATCTGTAGAATCTCTTTTTCTTTTATTTATTTACTTTGCTTATTAAGAAAAGCTAAAATTCGCGCCCACTTTCCTCTTTCAGCAATTGACTCTTACGTTTAGAGGCAAAACTTGTGACTGCCGCTGGGACACCACAAATAAACTCAAGAAACGCACACTTTCTTTCCCCCTCAGCATCGATCATTTCACGTATAACCTGCACATTTGTAATTTCGTCCCCCTGTAAACACTCTTCCCTCAAACGATTACTTTCAGCGTCTGTTATTTCAGAAAATCTCAACTTCATTTCCCATTCCTAGATCCTTCTGATTTGCCACCAAATCATCTATAAACTTCAAATCACCCTCGGAATCATCCACCTTACCATCCTCGTAAAAATCAAATATACTTTTCCCTTCCTCTGAAGTTAAGATATCGGTAGCAGCAGTATTCTCACAATCAACTGACAAATTAAAGCTTCGCCTTTCTTAAACAATTCTTGACTTGTTTCCCTCAAAACACTACAAATGCTTTCACTATTAACTCCATTAACATCCACTGATAACTCGAAGTTCTATACTGAAAACGTCTATCACATTGGCCTTTATATTATAGAACTCTCTAGTAATAACTCCGTCAACCTTCGCTGATGCACCATATAAATTGCCGCTACTACGTAATTCCACATTAGAATACATAGCAAACATTAATTCCGCCAAACACGGATCTAACTCTTTCTCCTTCACATTTTCTTCCCTATCCGATCAACTTTGGATTCTGATCTATCTTCTAACATTTTACTTTCACATTCATCCTTCCACTTCCTCTCATAATTAATGATGTCATCATGAGGCATCGGTTCACTTCCATCTATAGAAATAAATATACAAATTCCTTTCTCCGAGCTATCTAATTCAGTAGCTTCAACATTCGCAGCTTCAGCACCTGAAACATATCTCTTACCTCCCTTCATCAATAAATCATCCACATCCTCCGAAACATCATAAAATTCATCACCAGCGGACGAGACTACTACTATGCCGCTTTCACAAATACCTTCACATAATTTCCTTTACATGCCACACAATTCATCTTCATTTGACGAAATTACAGCTTCGTTGCCTTCACAGATAGCTTCACCTACTCCCTCTGATACAATAACATCTACATTCCTTTCACTGACAATACAATAATTGTTGCTACAGCTAGTGCCTCATCGGAATTCTTCATGCATTTCACCACCACCAAATTCAGATCCACCTACGCCTCTCTTCTGAGCACAGGATTTTCCACCAAACACACATCCATTCCATCATTTACCTCCCATTCGCAAAATATAATTGTCAGCCCCATGTCAAATGGTTCAAATGGCTCTGAGCACTACGCGACTTAACTTCTGAGGTCATCAGTCGCCTAGAACTTAGAACTAATTAAACCGAACTTACCTAAGGACAGCACACACATCCATGCCCGAGGCAGGATTCGAACCTGCGACCGTAGCGGTCGCTCGGTTCCAGACTGCAGCGCCTAGAACCGCACGGCCACTCTGGCCGGCCAGCCCCACGTCTTCAATATCAAATTTCTCTACACATTTTACAGCCTTTCTAGGAGACTCTTTCGATTGTATTGCTTAAAATTATTCCCCATTCTATTGTTACTTGTAATAACATCTATCTTCAACACTTTTGACTTCTTTGACTTCTTTTTCGAAGTTTCGAGACACATAGAATTTTTAAAATAACATGTCCTTTCCGAGGCCCGTTTATTTCGCCATCTCCGGACCTGAGATGTGTAATCTGTGATTTCCCGACCTCGTATTCTGGCGTTGATGCTCCTGCCTCTCAAATCTTCGTTCCCTGTTTTGATTTCCATCTCGCCTGTGAAAATTATTTCTATTACGATCAGTTTAATTGCCGTTTTGGTACTCATTTCCCTGTGTACTGTTCCCATAATGTGGTTTGAAATTCAGTGCCTGTTGAAGTTTCTCAGTAATATCTAAAAATTTGTCAATAGAGCTTGTTGAACTGTGGACGAGATACCATTGTAAAAATTCAGGTAGTCTTCTCTTGAGAGTTGAAATGTCCGTCAACACTCCCAGCGCATGATTTATATGCGTTAACGTAGTCACTTCACGCTCACAAAAATTCCGCATCGACCCAATTTCGTGTTGCAACTTGGTCCGTTTAGGAACTCATTCTTAAGACGAGCTTCTTTCGCCTCACTCCAGAATTTGGTCAGGAAACAATTCTCACACATTTCATAAGTAGTAAACGACGCACTCAATAAATTTGCCCATGACTGGGCACTACCCTCAAGATGTCTTTTAACTAATTCAGTCTTCGCCTCTTCCGACATCCCTCTCATAAAAGTATGAATATAAGTAGCAAGAAAATCAACTGAATGATATATTCCATCATTTGCAACACACTTCGTCGTCCCTGAAGTAACCCATGGAACACCAACGACAGTAGTAGCTTGGTTTGCTTCTAAAGCACTTAATCCACAGAAATGCACACACACACACACACACACACACACACATACACCCGCAAGCGCACGTTCACAAAGACACGCACAGACCCACAGGCGAGCGAATGTTGCTTTTTCATTAATTTTTCTCTAGTCTGCACGCCGTATATGTCTACATGGATAGTCTGCAAATCAGATTTAAGTGCCTCGCAAAGGGTTCATCGATCCACCCCCACAACAATTATCTGTTATTCCAATCCTGAACAGAGCGAGGAAAAAATGAACACTTATATCTTTGAATGCGAGCTCTGATTCCCCTTATTTTATTCGTTTCTCCCTATGTAGGTCGGCGTCAACAATATATTTTCGCATTCAGAGGAGAAAGTTGGTGCCTGAAATTTCGTGGGAAGATTCCTCTGCAACTAAAAACGCCTATGTTTTAATGATGTCCACCCTAAATCCTGTATCATGTCAGTGACACTCTGTCCCACGTTTCGCGATAATACAAAACATGATATTCTTATTTGAACTTTCTCGATCTACTCTGTTAATCCTATCCGCTAAGGATCCCACACCACGCAGCAGTACTGCAAAAGATGACGGACAAGCATACTGTGGGCAGTTCCTGCAGTAGATCTGTTAAATTTTCTAAGTATTCTGCCAATAAAAAGCAGTCTTTGGTTTGCCTTCATCACAACATTTTCTACGTGTCCTTCCCAATTTCAGGTGTTCCTAATTGTAATTCCTAGATATTTCGTTGAATCTACGGCCTTTAGATTTGACTAATTTATGGTGTAATCGAAGTATAACTGATTCCTTTTAGCGCTCATCTGGATGACCTCACACTTTTCATTATTTAGGGCCAACTGCCAATTTTTACACCATATGGATATCTTTTCTCAATCGTTTTGCAATTTGTTCATCTGCAAACAACCTAAGACGGCTGCTCAGATGGTCTCCTAAATTGTTTATAGAGATACTGAACAGCAAAACGCCTATAACACTACCTTGAGGAACCCCAGAAATCACTTCTGTTTTACCCGATGACTTTCCGTCAGTTACTACGAACTGTGACCTGTCTGACAGGAAATCACGATTCCAGACACATAACTGAGATGATATTCCATAAGCCACAAGCCACTTGTGTGGGTCAGTGTCAAAAGCCTTCTGGAAATCTAGAATCAATTTGAAATCTCTAGTCAACAGCGCTCTACATTTCATGTAAGTAAAGAACTAGTTGTGTTTCAGAAGAACGATGTTTCCTAATTCCGTGTCGACCTTGTGTCAATAGGCCGTTTTCTGAGAGGTAATTCATAATGTTCAAACATGATATATGTTCAAGAATCCTGGTGCATATCGACGTTAATGATATGAGCCTGTAATTTAGTGGATTAATCCTACTAACTTTCTTGAGTATTTGTGTGACATGTGCAACTTTCTCGTCTTTCCGTACCGAACTCGGACGTTTGTAAATAGTTGTTAAGTATGGAGCTATTGCGTCATCATACTGAAAGGCACCTAATTAGCATACAACCTGGACCGGAAGATTTGCTTTTATAAAGTGATTCAAGTTTTTTCACTACTCCGAGGATGCCTACGTCTAAGTTATTCATGTTGATAGCTTTTCTTTATTCCAATTCTGGAGGATTTACTTCATCTTCTTTAGGGAAGGAATTTCAGAAGGCTATGTGTAGATGTTCAGTAACACTGCTTTGGCAGCACTGTCGTCGGTAGTATTTCCACGGCTGTCGCGTTGAGAAGGCATTGAGTGTGTCTTTTCGCTAGCATACTTCACATAAGACCAGAATCTCTTCGGATTCACTGCTTGGTTTCGAGACAAAATTTCGTTGTGGAAACTATTAGAACCATCTCACATTGAAATCCGCGCTAAATTTCGAGCTTGTGTAAAATATCGCCAGTCTTGGAGATTTTGCGTTCTTTTGAATTTGACATGCTTTTTTCGTTGTTTCTGCAACAGTGTTCTAACCCGTTTTGTGTACCAAGGGGGATCAGCTCCCTCGTTTGTTAATTTACTTGGTATAAATCTCTTAGTTGTTGACGATGCTATTTCTGAGACATCAATAGATAACCAATTTAGTATTGGAGGGAACGTGAAGGGTACAAATCGTAGAGGAAGATTAAGAGAGGAATGCACTAAGCATATTCAGAAGGATGTAGGCTGCAATAGTTATTCGGAGATGGAAAGGTTTGCGCAGTATAGAGTGCCATGGAAAGCTGCATCAAACCACTCAGTGGACTGAAGATCACAACAACAACAACAATTGCTCTGAATTCGAGCCACATCTGGTGTACACTTACAATGTTAAATTCGGAAGGCGTGGAGATCGTCTCTAAGGAAGAAGTGAAGTTTTATCTCATTTTTTGAACAAATATATTCTTCGTTTATTTTTGAAGGATTTGGAGGTTACAATATTCAACCTCGCCACGACAACCCTTTGTTGACTAATCCCTGTATCCGTTTGGATGATGAGATGTTTGACTTGCAGGGTGCTCAACTGCGCGGTCATCAGGGCCCGTATCCGTTGTGATGCTCGTTATTAGCTCAAGATTATTTGTTACTAGGAAATCAAGCGTGTTTTCATAACCGTTTACCAATCGCATGGGCTCACGAAGTAATAAAATAATTTTCAGAGAATGCGTTTAACACAATTTCGCATGATGTTTTACGCGTACCTCCGTTTTTAAACATATATTTTCACCAACATATTGAGGGTAAATTAAAGTAACCACTAAATATAGTTCTATGAGTCGGGTACGTGTCTAACATTACACTCAAGCTTTCTTTTAAACTTTCAGCAATGGTATCACCTGAACTAGGAGGTCGAAAGTTGGCAGAAAGATCGAATTATTATTTTATTCCGGTTGCCTTGAACGACCTCTGCCCATACACACTCACAAGAACTACCTACTTTAATTTCGCTACAAGTTAACTACTTGTAACAGCAATAAACACGTCTCTTGCAACTGTGTTTTGCCTACACTTTCTGAACACCATTACGTTCTTTGCAAAAATTTGGCAGAAATTATCTCCTGCTTCAGCCAGCTTCCAATGCCTATAACGATTTGAGCATCAGTGCTTTCTATTAGCGCTTGGAGCTCTGGTACTTTCCCACCGTAGCTAAGACAATTTACAACTGATATACCGATGGCTCTTGGATTTATGTTCTTCCTGTCTTCAACTTGCGCCCTATGAAACTGAAGCCCTTTTTGTGTTCCCCCGAGACCCTCTAACCTAAAAAGCCATGCATTCCACGCCACAATGCCCTGCATCCCGTGTGGCCGTCTCCTATGTGTAGTTGATTCCTGAGTTATTCAGCGGAACCGGAAACCCAACCACCCTATGTCGCAAGTCGAGGAATCTGCAGCCTACATGGTCGCAGAACCGTCTGAGCCCCCGATTCAGACCCTCTACTCAGCTCTGTACCAGAGGTCCACAGTCGGTTCTGTCGAATAGCTGCAAATGGTGAGCTCTGCTTTCATCGCACAAGCAAGACTGGCAGCAATTACCACTTCTATTAGCCACTCGCAACTAGAGAGAATCTCTTCCCATCCAACTGATACACGTCACTGGTACCGACGTGAGCACCACCTGCAGTTGGCTGCACCCTGTGCTCTTCATGGCATCCAGAAAGAACAGTTTCACGTCTCGACTGATTCCGCCAGGTATGCACCCGGAGTGCGTATTGGCTTTCTTCCCCTCCTTCGTATCCGTGTCTCTAAGGGGTCCCATAATGCGTCTAACGATGGAATTCCCAAATACCAGTAATCCCACCCCCTGTGATTGCCCGGATCTTGCAGGCTGAGAGGTTTCCTCTCAAACAGGACAACAGAATGGATCAGTCTGAGGGACAGTGTCAGCCACAAGCAGCACCTAGAACCTGTTTGTCACTCTAATCAAGGAGGCCTGACGTGCGGTCCCCTGGGAAAATTTTCGCCACCTGCCACGTCCTGAGGCGACCTCCTACTCGACCACAGGTTAGAGGTCAACCTCAGTGAGAGCAGTAACTTGGCTGACCACCAGTGCAGACCAGTCAGCAGACTCAGACGTGCTGGACATCCGTCGGATTCTCACGGCCTGGCCCACGACAGTGATGCCCATCCACTGAAGCTTCAAGCTGTGTACCCGAAGCCATCACAGCCTGGAGGTGAGAGCGAAGTTTCACCAACTTTGCTCCCATTTTCACACAGCAAGAAGTCCCTATCCATACTAAATACAGTGGAAGACTACACTACAAGACAAACAAGGACAATCGACTCGCGCTACAGTACTCTACTGTAGACACGGAGGCTCTATAGGTGGCTCTTTGAACAAAAGCAGTCGCGAACGGTGGAAATATAGATTTGTGAGAGATCTAAGGAAAAGTAAGGGGAATAAATTTGCGGGGAATGATGTATGTTATGAATGTGTAACGAATGAGTGTGTCAACAGTGGCGAATGGAAAGATTCAGTGGTTCAAAAAGGAGTTAGAGAGGAGATGAAATTTGTGAAAGCAAATTGTGTGGAGAGTTCTGAAGAGGTATTAGCAAATAGTAGCAATTACAGTAAGGAAGGTGTTGTAGCAACACGTATTTGTGAGTTGGCGAAAAGTGTCGATGTTAGTGAAGGCGACGTAGCTTTGGTCTCTCCAACTGCAACTGAGGAAGATTGTGTTTCGGCGGAAAGCGTCAATGCAACTAAGGGAGGCTTAGCATTGGTGTCTCCAGCATTTTAAGTTAAAAATGTATCTGTGGAGGTAGATGATTTCTGTTTAAAGGAACAGATGTAAAAGCTACTGGTATTGATACTTCGGAAGAAGGAATTTACACGTTTCTACTCACGAATGAAGGCGAAACGAAACTTATCGATGAATGTGTGAATCTAAAACGCTTGTCAGAGTGTGAAAGTGAGAATATATGTAAAACAGGATCGGGGGTTTATCTGGATTAAAGGCGTGCAGCAATGGCAGTGTGTGCTGATTTTTGTCCGATCACAGCGGGACGTAGCAAGTCTGGAAGTCCCAGAATGGTACAACAAGGTAGCAGCAATTTGTTTAATGTAGCGGCGGAGGATAAAGTTGTGTACGATTCACATAAAGTTAATTTGTTTACGGAGGAAATTAAGGTTTCTGATGTGAATTTTTGTAGTGATTTAAATGGAGTATCCGCAGATAAGAATACTGAGATGAACATTTATGGTGGTGACGGCTTAGGCATGGATGTACCGGGTGATCAAAAAGTCAGTATAAATTTGAAAACTGAATAAATCACGGAATAATATAGATAGAGAGGTACAAATTGACACACATGCTTGGAATGACATGGGGTTTTATTAGAACCAAAATAATACAAAATTTCACAAAATGTCCGACAGGTGACACTTCATCTAATCACAATAGCAATAATTAGCATAACAAAGTAAGACAGAGCAAAGATGATGTTCTTTACAGGAAATGCTCTATATGTCCACCATCATTCCTCAACAGTAGTGTAGTCGAGGAATAATGTTATGAACAGCACTGTATAGCATGTCCGGAGTTATGGTGAGGCATTGGCGTCGGATGTTATCTTTCAGCATCCCTAGAGATGTCGGTCGATCACGATACACTTGCGACTTCAGGTAACCCCAAAGCCAATAATCGCACGGACTGAGGTCTGGGGACCTGGGAGGCCAAGCATGACGAAAGTGGCGGCTGAGCACACGATCATCACCAAACGGGGCGCGCAAGATATCTTTCACGCGTCTAGCAATATGTGGTGGAGCGCCATCCTGCATAAACATCGTACGTTCCAACAGGTGTTTATCAGCCAGGCTGGGGATGATGAGATTCTGTAACATATCGGCGTACCTCTCACCCGTCACGGTAGCAGTTTTGCTGTCCAGCGCCATCCGTCGGACATTTTGTGAACTTGTTTTTTTTTTTTTGTTCTAATAAAACCCTGTGTCATTCCAAGCATGTGTGTCAAAAATGGTTCAAATGCCTCTGAGCACTATACGACTTAACTTCTGAGGTCACCAGTCGCCTAGAACTTAGAACTAATTAAACCTAACTAACATAAGGACATCACACACATCCATGCCCGAGGCAGGATTCGAACCTGTGACCGTAGTGGTCGCTCGGTTCCAGACTGTAGCGCCTAGAACCGCACGGCCACTCCGTCCGGCCATGTGCGTCAATTTTTACCTTTCTATCTATATTATTCCGTGGTTTATTAAGTTTTCAAATTTATACTGACTTTTTGATCACCCGGTATTATTCCAGGAAGATAAAGTGTTTAACACAGAATTGACGTGTAATTTTGTTGAAGCTGCAAGTGTCGATGTTTTGGAGGGGAAAAACAGTAAAGCTGTGCGTGCTATGGGTAGTGAATCGGCGAAATGTGAGGAAGAACAAAGAGAGAATTAGAGAGGGCTGAAGTAAATAGTGTAGATAGGAGCAGTTTGTGTGATGAACTTCGTACAAATTGGTATATGAAGGGGGAGTGTGATTCTAGTGAGTCTCGTTGACGTTGGTACGGTAGAACGTTACGGTCGTTGCTGTTGCATATGAGGAAACAAAAGAAGTTTAAAATTGCTAAGGGTATATAGAGAAAGGGCAGAAGTGAAAGCTGATCCAATCTGTAATTAGTGGTGGTAATTTTGGAGGGATAATTTATATGTTTATTTGAGTATTCGTTAGTAATTTTTTAGTTTATTGTGGCACTGTACGTATGCAAAAGGGGGGAAGTTTAGGCACTGAGGGTGCGTACAGTTCAGTGGCCTCATGGATCTTAGTAAAATATATACTGACTTATGCTTGGTATAAGAGAGTGGCAAAGAATTTAGTGGAAAGGGTATTACAATTGTAATTGTATGTGCACGCAATTGTTGGTGCGTGGAGGTAGGAAGGATTGATTCAAATCAATTAAATAGAAGTAATGGGAATCTGATCTTACTGTGATTTAATGATTATTGACCCATTATGGACTGTGGGACAACTTCTGGCATGTATTTCTTGATGCAATAATTTACCAACAGCCGTATGTATTGTATAAATTTATTTTATGAACTTCATAAGATAAATTCCTACAATACATACGGCTATTGGCAAATTATTGAATCAAGAAATATTGTGATTCAGTCGTTTGTTTGTGACTTTTTTCCTAAAATATTATTTTCCGCTGGAGGGAATCTTTAACGATGATCCTGTTTGGTTTTAGGAAATGGCTTGTTGAGGGGTTTCAACTTTTGGTTTTCGTTGTAGACAGATTTGTCACGATAAACTGTGGAACTCGGAATTCAGAGGCAGACGCGATTTCTGCGAGGCACTTGGTCAAAAAACTGATGTGAGTTGATCAATACTTCTTGCTAACGTTTGTGCGAGCATGTGAAGTGAGACAAAAAAAAGTAGTGCAAGAAGGCGCCGTAGCGCTGAGTGAGTGGCACAAGAAGTGCTTACACAGTCGCGCTTAAATGAAAGTGCATTTAAAAATTTTATTTCTTGTCCAAAAAATTTACTATGCGTAACTTAAATGCAGGCGTTTAATTTATATGCCGTTTTGTTCATAATTTGTGTTAGTTTCAGTTATTTCGAAATTTTTGCTGCTCCCACACCACCACAAAGATCTAGTAAACACTACGGGCCTGGCGTTTCATCATTTAATACTGTTCTTAGAAATTTGTTTTCTATGTACTTGTATGAAATGAAGGTGCTACTTCTCAAGATTCGGGCAAGCCAGAATATTAATTAGTGGAGGTGTGTGAGGTAAGAGGAGAGTTGTGGTGCCCTTGAAATATTCTATGTTCGGAGTTGGCGTGGCCGCGTTGGGGTCTCTCTGTGGGCCGTGGCGCGTTGGGGGCCACGTCCTGCTGAACGTCAGCTGGAGTCCATCGGCCTGGTGGCTGGAAATTCCATTGTGACAGTGTGTCGATGAGGGAGACATGCTGGAAGTGTCAAAGATGACAGACTTTGTAAAACCTTAATGGCAGACATTTCACAGTTCTTATAGAAATTAATAGTAGCCAGATGAATGGTGATACCTCGAAAAGAAGTATGTACATTACCATTATTTTCACGACGAATCTGATGGTGTAATCAGATTTTCAGTATCCTTATCAGTTTAAAGTTTAGTATCTGACTGTAAATTATACAAGTAACACTCAGCAACGAATTTCCACAATCCAAACGGTTCATCCGATTTCGTCAGTCGACGTGTCTTTAGAAAGCTGTTAGTGTAAACCTAAATGGGTATAAATTACAGGCATGTAACTTGAATAGTTATTGGAGGTCAAATTGGCCGGTTACTATCGATCGCGTCAGGCTATAAGTACTCGAGACTTACACGAAAAAACGGTAGCAGCATGCTTATAAATATATATATATCGATCTCTGTCTTTGTTTATATCCAGCAGGACATAATTTCTACAGAGTGGCTCCAGGGACACTCTTCTGAGTTAAAACACTTTCGCTGGCCACCAAACTCCCCAAAGATGAATATTATTGGGCATGTGTGGGATGCCTTGCAGTGTGCTGTTGAGAAGAGATCTTCACCCCCTCCTACTCTGTCGGAGTTATGGGTGCCTGGCAGGGTTCACGGTGTCACTCCCTTCCAGCAATTGGTTCAAGTGGCTCTTAGCACTATGTGGCTTAACATCTAACGTTATCAGTCCCATATAACTTAGAACTACTTAAACCTATCTAACCTAAGGACATCACACACATCCATGCCCTAGGCAGGATTCGAACCAGCGACCGTAGCGGTCCCGCGGTTCCAGACTGAAGCGCCTAGAACCGCTCGGCCACATCGGCCGGCCCCTCAAGCACTACTTTAGGTGTTAGTCGAGTCCCTGAGACGTCGTGTTGCGGCACTTCTGGCTGCCTTCAGGGCCCACATGATCTTAGGCACGATCTTTGGCTTTTCACTGTAATATACACAGCCCTACATGGTAAGCTCGCTTAGGACTGCGCGTATTTGTGGAAAACAGACTGACTGCTTCAGTACCATTACTCCATGCAATTGGCTCTCTAGAACTGGTACATTACAAAATCCTGTTTTCCTTCCTTCAAATACAGTACCTCACGCGGCGCCATCACTCCCAAGGCTTTCGTGGACTGAGATACTCACTCCGAAGATCGTCAGTGAAACTTAAATGCTTCCCATGTAGCAGAGAGATCTTGGAATCGACCAGTGTACGATCGGAAGATATGCCAAATAACTGTTCCGTAACCGATACGCAAAAATGAGTAATCGAAATGAAAGGTGAATGAATCAAGAGACACCTTTAACCGGTTAATTGAATGTAATAGGCCAGTAGCGTAAGTGGGAACGGCTGGGTACTGACAAATGCAAATGTCACACGAAGCGATGAAGGACTCTTGTACTCGACGCGTCACCCATCAAAGTATCCCTTGGCGAAAGTAACGATTAGGCGAGTGGTGAGGTAACGGTGGTTGCATCCATCGGGAATGGGCAAGTTAATAATTTCGACGTTGTCGCGACTTGCATAATAAAATCTCTAGAGCTGCTGGTCTCTTTGGCCTTAATAGAAATGGAAGCTTTGATAGGACAATGGCAGGTAGCTCTGAGGAGGTAAGCAGCTTAGCGAGCGGACCAGGCATTGGCGGTGATAAAGAGAGTGCAGCGCACCTCAGTGGTGTTAGTCTGGTGAGCAGAGTCCAGGCTGCCACTACTCACCCTTGATTTTACGATGTCAGCATCGCATTACCCTAGCACCAGATTCAATTATGAGAGAAAGATATCATCTTCAATTCCAGAAGCACATTATTCGCTACTAGCCTTGTCTCAGAGTTTTCGTTTGCTCAACTGTAAACCTCTTCTGACTGTTAAAAGTGCCGAAATACAGCAATAACCCAGAAAACTTCTGTTTTTGTATTGTACAATTGAAATTAGCCGTTTCAGACCTGAATTTTTTCTGGAGGAAAGAAAATATTCCGTTATTTGGTAACACTCTTAGGTTATTTTATGATGATTTTAGATGCAAGATTTATACAAAAATATGTACCCGTTTCCAAAATATGCTTTCTACACTTACCACCATTTTATAGATTAAAATAACTAATTACGAACTATTTCCTATTGTAATTATTTGTAAAATGCTCATTCAATAATTAGCATGCAAAAGAACAACAACTATATTTAGTTATCCAGTGTAATATTGTGAGCAAACCATATCCACGTATTCTGGTGGTCACGAGCTACTGCGCACTCCTTCGTGTTGCTGAGTTAACCTGCTGATATTTTCAAAGCGATGCCCAACATTTGGCAGTACTTGCGCATCATAGAAAGGTTGAACGTTCACAAATGTGTACCTCAGGTTTCCATGGGAAAAATTACTTTTGTTTCAGCTAGGACAAAGTAAAATTTAATGTATGCAATTGTTTTCGGTTTGAGTACAGGGTAAAATGTCACGTAGTTCGATGATTTGCTTTCACAAATTTCATCTCCTCTCTAACTCCTTTTTGAACCACTGAATCTTTCCATTCGCCACTGTTGACACACTCATTCGTTACACATTCATAACGTACATCATTCCCCGCAAATTTATTCCCCTTACTTTTCCTTAAATCTCTCACAAATCTATACTTCCGCCGTTCGCGACTGCTTTTGTTCAAAGAGCCACCTATAGAGCCTTCTTCTTCAGCATACTACATATTACATATTTGTTGCCTTTCTCCAAACCTATCAACATTTCTACCATTACCATTATCTCCAGTCCTTTTGATCGCCTGTTTAGATCGCCATCCCTGGACCTGAGATGTGGCGAACATCAATTTCCCGACCAGTTGTTATGCGATTGCACTTCGCGCTAATTTCTCTCGTCAAATCTGCGTTCACGGAAGTCATCACTCCTTTTCGTTCTTCGACCATTCTGCTCGTTTCCGCTACTATCTCCCTGAGAATTCCTTTGATTTTCCTCACCACTATTGTTTTGGTGGAGATTATTTGGATTCCCATTTTGATAACTACCACCCGGTTTGCTCTGAGGATTGAAATTCAAAGCCCTATCTAAATTTTCTACAAATTCTAGAAATTTGTCCAATCAATCACATGGACAATGGACAAGATCCCACTGCAGATCTTCGGGTAATCGCCTATATAACGTGGTGATTTCCGTTAAAAACCCCAACGGAATTTTCGCATAAGCTTGCCAAGTTCGCTCATGCAAAAATCTATCATCGTCGCGTTACCGTACCTCTAACTCGGCCCGTTTGAGAATTCATTTTGGATCCGCTTCTGTTTTGCCTCGCTCCAAAATTTATTCAAAAAACACATTTAGAAGCCTTCATACGATTCGCACAAACTAGATCTAACATTTGTCGAAGACTGTGGGTCTCCCTCCAAATGCCGTTTGACGTATTTTATTTTCGCTTCGTCCGACACGCCATGAACATAAGGGTCCCTACACGCAGCCAAGAAATTTACTGGGTGATATCTTCCGTTACCTGTGCAACATTTCACAGATCCGGTATTTGCCCAAGGGCGCCACAACTCACCCGTTACCGCACATAATCTACAGAAGTCATTCATTAATCGAATCACACCAGTACAACTCTAAAAGACTGATACATTTAAGCGTTTCTCTGCTGATGTTCTGGTTTCTGTTGGACCGTGCTTGGATTTAGTCAGATGTTCATCATCGATATGTGTATCTTCTTTCAACAGACGCTATACACCTTACCAATGACTACTGATGGTAGATGTCCCATCAAAGCATTTGTTTCTGGAATCAATCTATAAGCTTCGCTTAGTAAAGGCAAGTGACATTGTTCGTCTCTCAGTATAGGTCTACTTCACAGATACAATCTAATATAGCAATGTTCTACACACACGCCTTTATGCCAGCAGTTACATTCAAATGTTCTTGTTCTTAACTGTCTGCTGTCCATCCGGAGATGAGTTATTTACAGTGTATCTAGCAAGGAGTAGCGGTCACAGAACTTCGATTCGAGCTGTTTTCCAGAGTGTTGCTTCTACGTAAGAAGACAATCGTCTGTATTTCGTTATTAATACATTTTAGCTACTCGATACATGGGCTAAGTGGTTGCTGTGGATTTATGAGCACTAGATGACATCGACGTTCGTTCTTCTGTGACCAGAAATTACTTCCTCCTTTATTGTGTTGCGTGTAGCATACGTTATGCTATAGTAGGGCATTATGAAGAGGATTAGTAAACAGTATGTTGCTTGATTCTCTATTTTTGTATATGAGCTTTTTTCGGGGATTACTACCTTCACCAGTTCAACTGCGATTGGTTGTACATGTACTGAGGAAGGCAATAAAGTCAAAACAAGCCTATGTACAAAATAAAATATCAAGCAGCATACTGTTTAATAATTCTCTGCATACAAATCACGTCATAGTTCATTGCTATGACCTGAAGAAACAACAACTTGTTAGGGACCACGTTCAGACAATAACAGAATATTGTTCTGACAAGGTTATTTCTTTCATCATACTGCTTTGCAATTTCTGCCTAGCACTTCATTTGCGAAAATGCTTTAAACCAGTCCCGTCTCACTGTCCAATCAACAAATGGAACCAACAATGTAGAAGTAAAACCTCTGAAGTAACTACCAGTAATCAATGAAATATTATAGAAAAGAGGAATATAGACGTTTCAAACCAACAATGGATGCCACGAAGTCTTACGCATGATGTTACTTTTGAATTTTATTTGTTTATGTTAATTGACACTTAGTCAGCTAGCTAACTGGGCCATTTTTATTCATCACATTTTGAAACAAGCTGCACAAGAAACAAACATTTTTTTTGTTATTTCTTACAGAACTTAATATATGCTAGTAACTACATTAACTGCCGAAGGATGAACGTTCACCCAAGGGCGTCCCTCTTTACCTGATTCTTTGAAGAACTTCCTTTGGCTACCTGTCACTAACGTATTAATTAATATACATATTAAAACTACATTCACCTAACATAAAAAAGGCAATAACATTAGATAGATGGAACAAATAATAGTAAAAAGAGGTATCGAATGGGTTGAGAGAGGAGAAACATAGACAGAAGGAAATCTGTTACCATAACAAAAATGTGTGGAAGACTTGACGAGTGCAGTGTCATGTTTTGAGAACCATTTAAGTAAGGTCAGTGATATGATGTTCGACTTTCCGTTTCCTTTTTATACTAGACTCAGGAGACTCGTGCATCCAGAAGCTAGTAGATTTTCTGGAGCATTTCGCAGTTCACCTTCTATATAGTAGTTGACATGCGGGAGCTCGAGTCTCCCTTCAGACACAACCACAGATTCAAAGACCACTCACCTTGGAAAACGAAGACAAGTTGAGGGTCTACTAAACCCACTTCTCCTACACTTTTATTGTGCTGGCATAAGCTGGCGCCAGTACCCCTCTTCTGCTCCACTTTTATTGTGCTGGCATAAGTTGGCGCCAGCACACCGGGCGGCAAAGAGGTTGCAAGAAGGTCGATAGAGGCCAAAGTGAAATTGATGACTAACTGAAAACCTCAGCTTCCGACAGGTGTTGTTGATATACCTCGATGTGGACAGCTGAAAACGTGTGCCCCGACCGGGACTCGAACCCAGGATCTCCTGCTTTAATGGCAGACGCTCTATCCATCTGAGCCACCGAGGACACAGACGTATAGCGCGACTGCATGGACTTATCACTTGTACGCTTCCCGTGAGACTCACATTCCCAACTGTCCACAATTCTACGTATGTATTGTACTTTATAGACATTTGCCCACCCACTCATTACTCGCGCACGCTTTGGCGATTCCTGTAAGAGTTTGGGCAACCTGTGCGCATTCGCACAGACGAAGGTCAATGGCTGGGTAGCCTTTAACTATATATACGAAGACAGTAACTTGTTCTCGAAAGAACAGTTAGTCATCATTTATTCCAAGGAAAAGCTGCACAGTCATCAGCAGTAACTGTTCTTTCGAGAACAAGTTACTGTCTTCGTATATATAGTTAAAGGCTACCCAGGCACTGACCTTCGTCTGTGCGAATGCGCACAGGTTGCCCAAACTCTTACGGGAATCGCCAAAGCGTGCGCGAGTAATGAGTGGGTGGGCAAATGTCTACAAGGTACAATACAAATGTAGAATTGTGGGCAGTTGGGAATGTGAGTCTCACGGGAAGCGTGCAAGGGAGAAGTCCCAGCAGTCGCGCTATTCATCTGTGTCCTCGGTGGCTCAGATGGATAGAGCGTCTGCCATGTAAGCAGGAGATCCCGGGTTCGAGTCCCGGTCGGGGCACACATTTTCAGCTGTCCACATCGAGGTATATCAACAACACCTGTCGGCAGCTGAGGTTTTCAGTTGGTCATCATTTATTCCAAGGAAAAGCTGCACGGTCATCAGCAGTAACTGTTCTTTCGAGAACAAGTTACTGTCTTCGTATACAAAGTGAAATTCACAAGAAACGCGCTGCTAACGCCCTCTCTACCGCCAGTACTTAGATCACCGCCGCGGACCAGAGGACCTGCATCACGAGGGATGGATCCCATCCTTCGAAGACAAGACCCTATGTTCCTTGATGCCTGTACCCTCACCATGGAGATACGAAAGTATCTACCTGGTGCTCCAAACTCCCAGCTGATTCCTCGTATGGACTCAGTCCTCATCAAGTCTCCCTCCCCATCATTTTACACAGACCTCCTCCTTAAACTCCCGCACACTATATTTGGCCCCCATGCATCCCTGACACCCTCCCTCTCCTCTTCTCCTCTTCCTCTCCCTACCAGCCTCAGCCTCCCCACCTTCCCCGTGATCAACAAGCTCAGCCCAATGATCACACAGGATGAAGTGTTGGCCGAACTGAACTCACACCCAGACCTGGAAATCCGCTCTGCCAACATATCCACAATCCCTCCAGTCCCATCTATCTCAAGTGGGTCTTTTCGGTGTCCGCCCACTCCATTGACCACCTCCTTACCCAGGCTGCCCTGATTTTGCACCGTCGCCACCCTGTTGAATGCTCTAAATCCCCTTCCCAATCCTACTGCTGCCAGCGCTACCTCAAGTAAAACGATCACCTGATCCCCAACTGCAAAAATCCCCCACCTGTCCCCATTGCAAGGCCTCCCACTTTGTCAACCACTCCCCTAACCTCGCCACCCCTCCCTCCTGTAATACCTGCAATGGCCCCTATCCCACCATCCCAACTACTCCTACAAGTGTAAAGCTAAACCCCCTCCTGTGACTCCCAAGGTTACTGCCCCAGACCATCCCATCAATACCCCCATCCACCCCAAAAATTCCATCTGTCCACTCCCCACAGCTGTAGACATCATCCAGTTCTACACCATAGTCCTCCAAAACATTCCCCCTTTTCAATGTGCCTACACCCCCCCCCCCCAACCGATCTCGCTCGCTGCCGGATCCATCTTTCACTTGAACACTTTCACCACTTACTCCCACAACTAAGCCCAGTTCACCTACACCCGCTTTGACACCCTAGTTTCTTCCCTCCCCTCTATTCACTCCCCCCCCTTCCCGTCATGGCGTGGCACAATCGTCGCATCCTATTCCAGAACATCCATTCTTTCTGCACCAAAAAATACGTACTCGTGAACACCCTCTCCCACCACTTGGTCGACACCTTCCTCCTGAAAGAAACCTTTCTCTAGCTCCACTATACTGTCTGCACCACTCCCTGTATACTCCACCACACTGATACTTCTGGTCCACCTTAAGCATATCCCCGTCTGGCCCCAACCCCCTCCTCAATGACACCACCCAACACATTATCCTCAGCTTCTTCTTCCCCTCCCTCACCATTACCTGAACAACCATCTATGTCTGCACCACTGCTCCTCTTCCCTATGACTTCATCTCCAACACTGACTGCACCTTCTCCACCTACGTGAATGCCACTGACATCATCATCCATAGCCGCTCCCCTGCCACCCTTTGGCGGTGACATCAGTTCCTCTCCATGATTCAAGGTGACCTTGTCCCCCTTCTGCAGCACACCCATCCCAAAAGTGATACCATCCCCAACGTTGTCATTGCCTCTGCCAACCTCCTTGGCCATATTGTCGTCAGCATCCTCAACCCCACAACTAGTGACCACCACCCCATCATTCTCACCATAACGTCTGCTCACCATCTCCCTCCAGCTCCCCACCCTGCACCCCTCCCAAGGTGGTCCATGACAACCATTGTGCCAACTGTTATGCTTACTGGGAATCCATCGCCACCTAGATCGAAAGCTACCCTCCTACCAATCACCATCCTGACAACATCATCCATGTGTCATCCTTCCTTCAAAAAGCAATTACTGACGCTGTGCCGGCCGACGTGGCCGTGCGGTTAAAGGCGCTGCAGTCTGGAACCGCAAGACCACTACGGTCGCAGGTTCGAATCCTGCCTCGGGCATGGATGTTTGTGATGTCCTTAGGTTAGTTAGGTTTAACTGGTTGTAAGTTCTAGGGGACTAATGACCTCAGCAGTTGAGTCCCATAGTGCTCAGAGGCATTTGAACCATTTTTTGAACTGACGCCGTTTAGGCCCATATTCCTACTACAACGATCCACCCCCACCCTCCCACTCTTCCTCCATGGGCTGTCCTCCTCCTCCGTGAATCCTGCCTCCTCTATCACTCCTTCCTGTGCAGTTGTGACAGTGAGACACTCCAACGCCACCAGCAAATACAGCGACACGTACGGAACTTTATTTCAGCAAAGAAACGCCTGGACTGGCACCAGACCTGTACACTACTCAAATCCACCTTCCCTATTAACTCCTCCATGTACTGGTCCGTCTTCCATCACCTTACTAGTTCCCATTCTGCACCCCATTATCGCCTTCTCCATAACGACTGCCCCCTTCCTGACAACCTCAGTAAGGCTAACTACTTCACTTCCCATAGGTCCAAGGTTCTGTCTGTCTCTAATGATCCTCACTTCGATTATTCTCTTTTCCCCACCATCATGGAACACGCCAATACCTCTGTCGCTCTACTTGCTCCTAGTCTCCAGTACTTCAGGCATTTGCCCCCTTCCAACATCAACACTCCAATCGCAGCACACGACATTAAATTTGTCCTCTGGTCGAAATTCTCTTTTCCCCACCATCATGGAACACGCCAATACCTCCATCACTCTACTTGCTCCTAGTCTCCAGTACTTCAGGCATTTGCCGGCCGTTGTGGCCAAGAGGTTCTAGGAGCTTCAGTCCGGAACCGCGTGACCGCTACGGTCACAGGTTCGAATCCTGCCTCGGGCATGAATGTGTGTGATGTCTTTAGGTTAGTTAGGTGTAAGTATTTCTAAGTTCTAGGAGACTGATGACCTCAGATGTTAAGTCCCATGGTGCTCAGAGCCATTTGAACCATTTGAACTTCAGGCATTTGCCCCCTTCCAACATCAACACTCCAATCGCAGCACACGACATTAAACTTGTCCTCTGGTCGAAATGCAACACTGTCCCTTGTCATGACCACCACCTTAGACAAATGCCCTTCTCCTTCCTGACTGTCCTTGCCAATCTCTATAACATTATCCTCTCTACTGGCTTCTACCCCAACCTGTGGAACACATCCCGTGTCCACTTATTCCTCAAACCCAACAAATACTTTGAATCCTACCTCTCCTGTCGTATCCATCAGCACCTTAATCAACACCGCCTCCTGCCCCTTACCAAGTTTGGCTTCCGACCCTTCTTCTCCACAGAAGACCAACTCCTTCACCTCGTCGACCTTCTCTCCCTCTAGGTTAACTTCCATCGCTCCACCATTTTTGTTTCCCTCAACCGCCAAAATGCCTATGTCTATGTATGGAATCCCAGTCTCCTCTTTAAACTCCAAAGCTATACCTTACCTATCAGTTATATACGTCTGGTCGCTTCCTTCCTCTCATGCCATCCTTCCTATGTCACCCTCCACAACACCAACTCCCGTCTCTTTTATCCCACTGCTGGCGCCCCCAGGCCTCCGTCCTCTCCCCTCTTCTCTATCTCCGGTACTCCGCCAATAGGTACACCTGTCCACCTTCTCCAACATGCTGATGACACCACCGTCCTGGCTCTCTACCCTACCCTTCAACGGTCCCAATGAACCCTCCAAACCCACCTTGACCAGTTGGTGTAACCAGTGGTTCTTTCATCTCGACCCCTCCAAAACCCAGGGAATCATCATAGGCGGCTCCACCTGCTCCTTCTGTCTCCAAGATTTCGACCTCACAATTTATGGTAATCCCATCCAGCTGAGATACCTTGGCCTCACCCTCGACCATCACCTCACCTGGACCCCTCACATCCTGACCATCCAGCAGAAAGCCCATTCCCTCTTACGCCACCTGAAACTCCTGTCTGGCTGGACGTGGGGATTGCGTCCTGTTGGAACTGCGACAGGGACTGTTGCTGCCTTGCCGCTAACGAAAATGCGGGGAGACTAACGGGAGCGGCCCGCTAACAAATAAGACAGACGAACAGGAATGAAAGGGCAAGCACGACGACAGACAACTGAACAAGACACCAAGATCAACATCAAAGTACTAAGGAATGGGGTGACAAGAGACAACCTAACGTAAGCAAAACAATACCCACTTGTAACGTGTAGTAAGCACACCCAACATAGACGCGATGTCTGTAACGACGATGTTAACTGAATCAACGCGAATACCAGACTGCCTCACTGAGTGAGATGCAGCTGCCTAAATACACGACAGGGTATGTCGATAGTTGGCTGCTGGGCCCACGTGCTCCACAGTGGCGCCCTCACATTAGACTCAGGGCCAAGAGTGCGTACTGCAATGGGACGACTGCTGCAGCGACCTCTGGAGGTCATTGAGTTCCATGTCTTCTGGCATGGATTTGAAACCCGCGGCACTTGGTACCAGACATCCTTCCACCATCCTCCACACTCACTAATCCCTCATCTGTGCTATCCTCTGTTATGCCATCATTGCTTGGATCTCCGCCCTCACCTGCTTTTACAAAGTTCTCCAAATTCTCGAACACCATGCCTTCCGTATTCTCCTTCCTTCCGCCACATGGCTCTTGTATGACCTCATCCCCTTCCCCCACCTCCTCCTTTTCCTGTAACATCTCTGCAGATGATAGATCCCCCCACCCCCTGGTTTCCTCCTTCCTCTCCACCCCCCACCCATTGCTGCGCCTCTATTGCTGTATGCCTCCCACTCTCCACCTCCACACCCTCCATCTCCTTCATCAGGGCAATTTCCAGCACCTCCCCAACCTGGATGTTGAACTTTGCCATGACATCTACCATTCCTTCCAACTGTGACCTGACCTTGTTCCCCCCACCTACCTGTCCTCAGGGCCCCCTTTTTCCTCTCCCCTCTTTCTCCCAGCGCAGATTTTTCTCCTTCACTCCCTGAGTCCCTGCACCCCCTCCTCGACTGCTCCCATCCCATGACCTTCCCTCCCCGGCCCTCTTCGACGCACCCCCCGCCTGCTTCCCCCCTCTCCTCCCCCTCCCACCCTTCTTCCCTTTTCCCCCCTCTCCACTCCTCCCCTACTTCCCTTCTTCCCTCCTCCCTCATCTGTATGACCCTGACAGATCTTCTATGTTTGTTCATCATCATCAGTGTACTACATCAGTGTTGTGTTTGGTGCTGTTCTCGTGTGCGGGAAGACCTGTGACTTTATTTGTGTGCTGGACTTGTACACAGTGTTTGTGTCAGTGATTGTTATGTGCAGCGCCATCCGTCGATACTTTTATGATCCAGTGTGTGGTCTTGTTTTGTGTGTGCTAATTTTTTACGGTTTTTATCTGCATTTTACGGTCGCTGCCTTTTTGTCTGTTCTCCTCCGTGATGTTCCCCCATTTTATGTATATATACACCATATTTTTTCCCTTCTGTTCTTTGAAATTTCTTCCTTTGTATAATTAATTTCTATCGGCTGAAGAGCAGCACCAACAAATTTAGTCCAATGCTAACAAAATGGTTGTATTACTGTTTATTCCACCTCAGTTATGGGAAAATATTGGCATAGAGTCATCACTGTCATCTCCCTGGGACCAAAAAGAAAGCTATTTGTGTATTCGTTTGGTCATGGCAACCAGCTTGTATTGGCTAAAAGCGAGTTATATATCATATAATTCATTTGCGTAATTTTTCCGAAGACTGCTCTAAGTTTATTTTAATAATTAATCACTATTAAGAGAATAGATTCATTCTTGTGCCCTGTCTTCTTGTACCGTCATCACAGGATCTGTAAAATGTCGGAAGTGTGCATATGTCAATGCAGTTATTTGACATTCTATGAATGGTGATTAAATATTAAAATTAATTTACAGCAGTCTACAAAAAGTCTTACGTATACACACACATACAGATATAGATTGGGACTGTACCTAATGGTTACTGCTGCTGTAGTTCGTCTTATAAACAGCATCCATTACTTGCAAGGCAGTTTCGTTTTTAGGTGTGATTACTTGTACTTTAGGTACTTTTGTTACGCACCGCCGTGTTTAAAAGAGTAGTTAAATGTAATCATAGTGTCCAGCAGTGCACGTCTGATTTCATGCCCCACAACCAATTCGCTGCAAATAATAACCTGTACCTCTGATCCTACAGTTAAAGGAAGAGTGTAGGGGGAGTTTTCATTGCAGTTGACAAAAATATTCTCCCTGCTGAGTTCTAAGTTGAGTGTGACAGTGAAGTCGTCTCGTAGTTCATTACAGGAGTAGGTGAAACTAAGATCATTGTTGGATGCTTTTACCGGCCACCCCATTCCGCTATGGTAGTTCTAGAGTCACTCAATGGAATTCTACGGTCAATAGTAGGTAAATACATAGATCATGTAATACTAGTTGGAGGCGACATTAACGTGTCGAGTACAGACTGGGACTTCTATGGATTCATTGCAAGGGGACAGTCATGTGAGACACTTTTAAAACGTTCTCTGAAAATTGCCTTGAGCGGTTAGCTGGGCAGCCCACACGCAATTGAAATATCTTAGAGAATGTAGCTACAAATAGGTCGGACCTTATCAACAATGTCTTATAGAAACGGGGAGTAGCGGTCATGGCGTCATTAAAGCAACTACAATTACGAAATTAATAAATAAGTCAAGAAGGCTATGAGAGTGTTTCCGCTAGATAGAGGAGATAAGCAGTTAAAAAATTTCACTTTCACAGTGAACTGGCATCACTTAGTTCCAGTAAGATGGATGTAAGTGTAAGTTGATCATAAATCGTGGTCTGGATAGTTATGTGTCCACTAAGTGGATAAATGACGGAAAAGACCCGCCATGGTTTAATAACTAAATTCAGCGGACGATGAGGCAGCAGAGGCTGTAGCATTCCACGTTCAAAAGGGAATGCACAAGTCATGACAAGCGAAGTATAGTAGAGATTCGTGCGTCTGTAAAAAGATGTACGTGCGAAGCATACAACAACTAGCACGGTCACACCTTATTAAAAGATCTGTCAGAGAACCGGAGAAAGTTCTGGTCCTGTGTACAATCGCTAAGCGGGTCTAAGGCTTGCATTCAGTCCCTTCTTGACCAGTCTGGGGTGGCAGTTGAAGATAGCAAAACGAAAGCCGAAATTTTAAATTTCACGTTCAAGAAATCGGTCACACGGGAGAAATGTACAAACATATCGTCATTTGACCAACGGACAGACACCCGTATAGATGACATTGAAATAAGCGTACCCGGCGTAGAAAAGCAACTTAAATATTTGCAAACAAATAAATGACCAGGTCCTGATGAAATCCCAGATTGATTTTACAAAGAGTGCTCTACGGCAATGGCCCCTTAACTATCTTGCGTATATCGTCCATCTCTCGCCCAACACAAAGTCCCAAGTGAATGGAAAGACGAGCAGGTTGCTCCATTACATAAGAAAGATAAAAGAACATACCCGAAAAATTGCAGTTGCTGCAGAATCCTTGAACGTTTTCTCATTTCGAATATAATAAACTTTCTTGAGGCTAATAAGCTTACGTCCAAGAATCGACATGGTTTCAGAAAGCAACGCTCGTGCGAAGCCCAGCTTGCCCTTTTCCGACATGATATAATGAGAACTATGGATTAAGGGTAACAGGCAGATTCCATATTTCTAGATTTCCGGAAAGCAACGGACACGGTGCCCCATTCCAGGTTGTTAACGAAGGTACGAGCATGCGGAATATTTTCACAGATACGTGAGGGGCTCTAAGACTTCTTTAATAATAGAACCCATTCTCGACGGCGAGTGTTCACCAGAGACAAGGATAACCTCCGGAGTGCCCCGGGGAAGTGTGATTGGACCGCTGTGATTCTATATATACATAAATGATTTGGCAGGCGAGGTGGGCATCAATCTGTGGCTATTTCCTGATGGTGCCGTGGTGTACGGTAAGGTGTAAAAGTTGAGTGACTGTAGGAAGTTACAAGACGACTGAGACACAATTTCCAGTTGATATGATGAATGGGAGCTACTTCTAAATAAGGAAAAATGTAAGTTGATGAGGATGAGTAGGTAGTACAAACCTGTAATGTTCGGTTACAGTATAACTTGTGTTATGCTTGACACAGTCAGGTAGTTTACGTATCTGGACGTGACGTCACAAAGAGATATTAGGCGAAATGAGCATGTGAAAACTGTGGAAGGGAAGACAAATGGTCGACTTCGGTTTATTGGGAGGATTTTAGGAAATAGTAGCTCACGTGTAAAGGAAATCGCATATAGGACGCTGGTGCGACCTGTTCTTGAATACTTCTCGAGTGTTTGGGATCCGTACCAGGTCGGATTGAAGCAGGACATCGAAGCAATCCAGAGGCGGGTTGCTAGATTTGTTACCGGTAGGTTCGAACAACATGTAAGTGTTACGGAGATGTTTCTGGTACTCAAGTGGTAATCCCTGGAGGGAAGGCGACGTTGTTTTCGAGAAACACTATTAAGATAATTCAGGGAACTGGTATTTGAAAATGACAGCCAAACGAAAGATAATTCAGGGAACTGGTATTTGAAACTGACAGCCAAACGATTATACTGCCGCCAACATACATCGCCCGTGAGGAGCACGGAGATGCGATACGAGAAATTAGAGGTCGTACGGAGGGGTAGAGACAGTCGTTTTTCCCTCGCTGTACTGGCGAGTGGAAAAGGAGGGGAAGTGACAAGTAGTCGTACAGGGTACCGTTCGCCACGCACCGTACGGTGACTTGTGAAAGATGTATGCTGATGAATATCTAAGTAGTCTATGCACTGGCTCGAAATGCGAGTTACTAAAATACACAGAAATAGAAAATAAAAGTTAAATGAATAATTTTGTAACAAGGGTTCTATTCTAATTTGTGTAATTTATGCAGAAGACAGAGAAGTATGTTGAATAATGTTTATTCAAGAAAGGACTTCTCAAATAAGTGGGTCGTACAATATACGGTTAAGCTACAGACAGAAAACGCCCTTATAAAATGCAGTAAAGTTACACAGCGTTATGAGAATGTTAGAAAAATCGCCAAACTAAATAGTCGTCAAAGATACACGAAATTTAAGTCTATTTCATAACCACAATACACAAAGTTTTCACCAGCTCAAAACAGTTTAGAGCTAAACATGATTATTTGCAAATTAACACATGCGTCATGACTAGTGGAAAATCATACTCTATTTATCCTCAGTTTCGTAATACAAGCGGAAAAGGTGAGAGTTCTACACTGGAGCACATTCAGGGCTCCCAAAGTATAAAGGTCTCTCTAAAGCTAGAGTATTTTAGCAGCGATTCACCGCCCAGAATCACCTATATGACTGAATCACGTTACCGTAGGCAGGTCTACCTTCACCCAGCACTCGATATAAAGTTCTCTGAATCGCTCCCTTCAATTATTCACCCGAAAAGTCCCTGTAAAGTTACACAGAGACCGTTTTGAGAATGGCAGCGAAATCCCCAAATTAAATAGCCATCAGAGATACACGAAATTTAAGTCCAATTCATAATCACAATACACAAAATATTCACCAGCTCAAAACAGTTCAGAACTCCTATAGTGTTCCTTAACTCTCTCCTTTTCCATTGGCTGATGGACGTCCCGGTAAAAAATACATCGTTCATAAGCTCTACAGACATAATTTGTCTAAACTTTACCACCTTCTGGACTAAACTAATATATTATTATTTCTTTCTTGTCTCAGACGTTATGTCTGGTTAAAAATGGAAGGTGACGCGGACCTTGATCAAGCGTGACTTCCTTTTAACTGTACGGTATATGTTACATTGCATTTAGGAACTTTCGGGTAACTGAACAAGTGTCAATAATTACAGATTTCTGTAGTTGAATATATAAGTTTGGATGTAGCTGTATTGCATTGATGTACTGGTGGATATTGTGTGGTATGACTCCTGTAGTTTGATATTATAATTGGTGTAATGTCAACTTTATCCTAAAGCCACATGTCATTGAGTTCCTCAGCCAGTTGGATGTATTTTTCAATTTTTTCTCCTGTTTTCTTTTGTATATTTGTTGTATTGGGTATGGATATTTCGATTAGTTGTGTTAATTTCTTCTTTTTATTGGTGAGTATGATGTCAGGTTTGTTATGTGGTGTTGTTTTATCTGTTATAATGGTTCTGTTCCAGTATAATTTGTATTCATCGTTCTCCAGTACATTTTGTGGTGCATACTTGTATGTGGGAACATGTTGTTTTATAAGTTTATGTTGTAAGGCAAGCTGTTGATGTATTATTTTTGCTACGTTGTCATGTCTTCTGGGGTATTCTGTATTTGCTAGCATTGTACATCCGCTTGTGATGTGATCTACTGTTTCTATTTGTTGTTTGCAAAGTCTGCATTTATCTGTTGTGGTATTGGGATCTTTAATAACATGCTTGCTGTAATATCTGGTGTTTATTGTTTGATCCTGTATTGCAATCATGAATCCTTCCGTCTCACTGTATATATTGCCTTTTCTTAGCCATGTCTTGGATGGGTCTTGATCGATGTGTGGCTGTGTTAGATGATACGGGTGCTTGCCATGTAGTGTTTTCTTTTTCTAATTTACTTTCTTCGTATCTGTTGATGTTATGTGATCTAAAGGGTTGTAGAAGTGGTTATGACATTGCAGTGGTGTAGCCGATGTATTTATATGAGTGATTGCTTTGTGTATTTTGCTAGTTTCTGCTCGTTCTATAAAGAATTTTCTTAAATTGTCTATCTGTCCATAATGTAGGTTTTTTACGTCGATAATAATAATAATAATAATTATTATTATTATTACTGGTGTTATGCCCTTAAAGAGCGCAGTTAGACTAAACTACATGGCCAGTTCCTTTCGCTGCCTTCCTTGCTGCCCAAACTTCCCACATTCGCTCGCTGTGTTTCTGTTTCCGGTCCTCTGTCCATGCTTCTTGTCGGCTTTGTGTCTTCGGCTTCGTCTTGGTTACCCATATTTCTTTCATCTTCCGGCTGTGATCTTGTTTGCGTTCTTCGGTCTATTTTACGCCTGTTCGTTCGTCACTGTCTATCTCATGTAGTTTACTTTTCTTAGTGATGTTTCTGAATTTTACTCTGTCATTTATTGTGGCTGGTGTGATGTTCTGTTGGTTCAGATCGTTTTCTATCTCTGCCACCCATTTGTTGTTTCTATTGGTTACCCAGTCAAAGATCTGTTTGGTCAGTCGGTGTGATGGCATTCTGTATAGGTGTCCATAGAATTGTAGTCTGCGTTTTCTAATCTTTTCTGTGAATGTCTCCGTATGTTTGTATAGTTCCTCTGTAGGTTTCTTGACCAATATTCCATTGTTGTTAGTTGCGACAAGTATTTTCCTAAATATTTTCCGTCTTACATTTTCTAGTTTTCTGATACGTGAATGCCTTAGGATTAGTGTGGTCTCTGCTGCACACAGTGCTTCGGGGAGCACCACCGCGTTGTAGTGGCGTAATTTGGCTTTTTGTGAGATAGACTTCTTGTAATGATTCCACACTACATTGTATGCCTTGTTCAGTTAAGTTTTTCTCTCTTGGTTTGAGTCTCTGTTATGTGCGCTCATTTGTAGTGTTTCACCGAGGTATTTGAAGTTATCCGTTTTGTAAATTGTGCCGTACTTTGTGTTCAGAGATGAGCGTTTCTTTGTGCTCATAAACTGTGTCTTTTTCAAAAGAGATCTGTAGTTCATTTTAGGAAGCGATATCGTGTAGTTTTCCAATAGCTTCTTTTGTTTCGTTTATACCTTTTGTGACAATCGCCAAATCGTCTGTAAAAGCCAGGCATTTAATCTCTAGGTTTCCTAAGGTTATCCCCTGTTGTGATATTTCCCATTCTTTTATTACCTTATCGAACACTAGATTGAAAAAGAGAGGTGAGAGGCCATCGCCTTGTCGGACACGTGTGCGAATTTCAAAGGGCTCTGATAATTCCCCACAGAACTTTACTTTGGAGGTCGAGTTGGTCAAGGTTTTCTCTATGATAGTCCGTGTTTTGTTGTCTGCTTTGTATTCAGCTAGAATTTTGAAGTGAGTTTTCCGGTCGATGGAGTCGTACGCCTTTTTCAAGCAGACAAAAGTAATGATCAGGTTGTGTTTGTGTTGTAAAATCATTTTCAGGTTCCAAACCTTTTTCCGCGCAAGACCGTCTTTTACGGAAGCCTGCTTGGTATTCCCCAATCAAGTGGTCGGTCTGGCATCCTAGTCTGTTTGGTAAAGCTTTAGAGAGGATCATGTACGTGACCGGTAGTAAGGATATCCCTCTGAAGTTGTTTGGGTCACTCTTGTAACATTTTCAGTGTAGTGGGTGTTTCAGGGCAGTTTTCCAGTTGTTGGGAATTTTCGTGGTTCCCCAGATATCTTCCTAGATCCTGTGGATATCTTTGGTGAGTTCTGGGTCTTGTAACTTCCAGATTTCCACGTTGATGCCGTCTTCTCTTGGTGTGCTACAATTCTTGACTAACTTGATTATTTCTTTAACTACTTCTGGAGTTGGAGGTTCACTGTCTGGATTGTACGTGCTCGTTTCTGTCATCAGTTCTTCCATAGGAGGGTCCAGGTTGAGGAGTTTTTCAAAGTACTTTGCCAAAATGCCACAATTGTTGTTGGTATTGGTTTCTAGGGTTCCATCCGGTCTTCTGAAGCACAAGTTGGGTGGTTGATATCCAGTCATATTTTCTCATAACTTTATGTACAAGTTTCTTCTATTGTTCTTCGTGAAGTCCGATTCGATCTCCGTCAGTCGTTGTTTGTCATACTGTCATTTTTCACTGCGAGTGATTTTGCTGGATTGTTTCTGTGTTTTCAGGAAGTTCATCCAATTCTCTCGGGATTTATAGCTACTAATTTTTTTTTTCATGCACTGTTTCGTGGGTCAACAGCTTGGTCACATGCGTGGTTCCACCAAGGGTGTTTCCTTGTGCGTGGTGCTTGTGATAGTTTCATGCCTCTCGGATTCTTCCTGAAAGTTGTGTCCAGTCTGTCGTTTTCTCCATTTTCATTTTGTCTAATATTTGTATCTGGTTTAAAGTAAAGTATTCTGGATCTGGTCTAACAATTTTATTCTTCTGGTGCTTTTTCTTGTGCAAAAGACGAATCCTGATCTGTAGTAGGTGATGGTCAGAGCCGAAGTAGCCTTTATGTGTGTCTATGTTCAAACGTTCTTTTTGTGAGTCTTTGTGTACTATTACGTGGTCGATTTGTAGTTCTTGCTTTTGCAAAAGTCTATCAGGCGTTTTCCATTTGTGTTTGTGTCCTTGTGTGGAGTATGTTTTCCTGTGGTGTGTCTGTATTTCTTTTTTTCCGAGTTTAGTGTTGATGTCTCCCAGTTTTGTTTTGACTCTATGTGCAGGAATTTTCTTGATAGTTTCTTCCATTGACGTCCAGAAGTCATCAGTTTTTCCTGTTGTAGTCATTAGTGGGTGCATGTGCGTTGATTATTGTGTAGGATTTGTTGGCTAATATCACTGTGTTTGGTGACGATATGTCGATTATGCTGTCCGTTGTGGACCTGTGTACTGACAATCCTGTGGCAAAAAGCCGTAGGTTTTTCAGTTGTCTCGATTGTTTTACTTTGTATATTCTAAAGTTTTCCGTGTTGAAATGGTCTTCGTCTGTGAATCGTGTTTCTTGCAGTGCACATATTTTGATTTGAAATTTTTCGAGAGTGTCTGTGAATTGTTTCACATTCCCTGTCTTCATCAGTGTGTTCACTTTGAGTGTGCCGTTGTAGTGTTTGTGCTTGGTCTTGAGAGAGTTTGAGAAGCTCTGATTCTTCTCATGATATCCGTGAGCCCCCGGAATCCGATGCTCACGACGATCCCAATATATTGACTGGGGCCCGGGCTAATGAGATTTTCCTCGTTGTACCATCATGATGTTTAGTAGTTGGACATATGGCATGCTGCCGAGTGCAGCCTGACTTTCCAGATCAGGAGGTTGGTTGAGGGCGCCACTGACATGTGGATTAGACGCAGTTTGTAGCCGTCCACCGTGGAAACACACGTACTAGTAGCTTTGATCGGCCCCGAGTATTTCATTTCCTCGGTACCACCTATATCTAGGAGGTATTCCCCTATCCGCTACCTGTGGAGGCGCTCGGTTGCGAATCTGCTAACCATCCCGAGAAACTAATATATTACAATTATATTTTAATAAATAAAAAATATAAACATTCGGTCGCACTCTGATCACTCACAATAAATATAAGTAAAGGTTTGTCCATAAATAAATAACCAGGATTTCTGTTCAAGTGCGCTCGCAATAAATAGGCGAAGACTATTGTTTATTATCGTTTGAAAAATTACTTAAATGACAATTTGAACAATTACACTTTTTCAGAAGCATCTTTTGGCATTGTTTTACAAAGGTTGTGTCAGCTAACACATCCGATTGACCACTTATTAAATTACGATGATATTGTATTATCAATTGTAAATAATATTTAAGTAAAGTTACTAACTCCTCATTACATAAATACACAAGTATGCCAATAGGTGACGTGTTCGTGCTACATTCATTTGCAGTGTAATTGTGGAGGTTATGATTTTCTGACAAACATTTGCGCAATTAAAAAACGTAAAACACGTAATAAATCAATAAACAGAGTAGACCCAGTTATATGGCCTTCATAGGTGATAGGTGTAAAGCAATGCGATCATCTGAGATAATGAGAGTGTTGAAATCGTATGAATTAAAAAAAAATCAAATGGTTCAAATGGCTCTGAGCACTATGGGACTCAACTGCTGTGGTCATAAGTCCCCTAGAACTTAGAACTACTAAAACCTAACTAACCTAAGGACATCACACACATCCATGCCCGAGGCAGGATTCGAGCCTGCGACCGTAGCGGTCGTGCGGTTCCGGACTGTAGCGCCTTTAACCGCTCGGCCACTCCGGCCAGCCAATTTTTAAAAAGTTGTTAATTAAGACGTTCATTGTGAAAACGTTTATTCGCTGTGAAATAACAACTTTCGTGGTTTTAAAGATACTGAAATATTGTTGTACCAATGGATGCACCAAATGTTTCAGAGATTTCTGGTGTATTCAGACGTGCTTTAATTCTGTGAACTAGCTACTGGCCATTAATATTGCTACACCAAGAAGAAATGCAGATGAAAAACGGGTATCCATTGGACAAATATATTATACTAGAACTGACATGTGGTTACATTTTCACGCAATTTGGGTGCATAAATCCTGAGTACTCAGAACAACAAACTCTGGCCGTAATAACGGCCTTGATACGCCCGGGCATTGAGTCAAACAGAGCTTGGATGGCGTGTACAGGTACAGCTGCCCATGCAGCCTCAACACGATACCACAGTTTAGCAAGAGTAGTGACTGGCGCAATGTGACGAGCCAGTTGCTCGGCCACCACAGACCAGATGTTTTCAGTTGGTGAGAGATCTGGAGAATGTGCTGGCCGGGGCAGCAGTCTAACATTTTCTGTATCCAGAAAGGCCCGTACACGACCTACATCATGCGGTCGTGCATTATCCTGCTGAAATGTAGGGTTTCGCAGGGATCGAATGAAGGGTAGAGCCACGGGTCGCAACAAATCTGAAAAGTAACGTCCACTGTTCAAAGTGCAGTCAATGCTAACAAAAGGTGACCGAGACGTGTAACCAATGGCACCCCATACCAGCAAGTCGGGTGATACGCCAGTATGGCGATGACGAATACACACTTCCAATATGTGTTCACTGCGATGTCGCCAAACACGGATGCGACCATCATGATGCTATCAACAGAACCTGGATTCATCCGAAAAAACGACGTTTTGCTATTCGTGCACCCAGGTTCGTCTCTGATTACACCATGGCAGGCGCTCCTGTCTGTGATGCAGCGTCAACGGTAACCGCAGCCATGATCTCCGAGCTGATAATCCATGCTGCTGCAAACGTCGTCAGTCCGTTTCTGTAGATGGTTGTTGTCTTGCAAACGTCCCCATCTGTTGACTCAGGGATCGAGACGTGGCTGCAAGATCCGTTACAGCCAATCGGATAAGATGCCTGTCATCTCGACTGCTAGTGATACGAGGCCGTTGGGATCCAGCACGGCGTTCCGTATTACACTCCTGAACCCAACGATCCCATATTCTGCTAACAGCAATTGGGTCTCGACCAATGCGAGCAACAATGTCGCGATACGATAAATCGCAATCGCGATAGGCTACAATGTGACCTGTATCAAAGTCGGAAACGGGATGGTACGTATTTACCCTCCTTACACGAGGCATCACAAAAACGTTTCACCAGGCAACGCCGGTTAACTGATGTTTGTGTATGAGAAATCGGTTGGAACTTTCCTCATGTCAGCACGTTGTAGGTGTCGCCACCGGTACCAACCTTGTGTGAATGCATATCACAGCATCTTCTTCCTGTCGGTTAAATTTCGCGTATGTAGCAATTTTAATGGCCAATTGTGTATTATAGATTCTTGAAGAGCTGTAAGAATCCATCTTTCAGCTTGTAACGAAGTATGCAATTGCTGATGGTCATGTATTCTGCTACAGTAGAAGACCCTCGTCGAAATTCACAAGTTTGAGACTTACCCACATCCGTCTACGCTATTCCTCTCTCCACCTGGTTGGCTAGCTGCTAACGGATGCGACGCGCCTTCCGCCCTGGGGCCGCACAGCTACTTCTCAGCTGCATAAGAAAATTCATCTCCCCTCATACCAAATCCAGGCAGCCAAATCACTTGCCTACGTACACATAATGTTACAATATACATAGGCTTTCACAAAACATACATATATCTACTTACAATATGTGATCAAAAGTATCCGGACACCACCAGAAACTGACATTTATTCATGTTGTTGTTACGGTCTTCAGTCCTGAGACTGGTTTGATGCAGCTATCCATGCTACCCTATCCTGTGCCAGTTTCTTCATCTCCCAGTACCTACTGCAACCCACATCCTTATGAATCTGCTTAGTGTATTCATCCTCTTGGTCTCTCTCTGCGTTTTTTACCCTCCACGCTGCCCTCCAATGCTAAGTTTGTGATCCATTGATGCCTCAGAACATGTCCCTTCTTCTAGTCAAGTTGTGCCACAAACTCCTCTTCTCCCCAATTCTATTCAAACCTCCTCATTAGTTATGTGATCTACCCATCTCATCTTCAGCATTCTTCTGTAGCACCACATTTCGAAGGCTCTATTCTCTTCCTGTCCAAATTATTTATTGTCCTAGTTTCACTTCCATACATGGCTACACTCCATACAAATACTTTCAGAAAAGACTTCCTGACACTTAAATCTATACTCGATGTTAACAAATTTATCTTCTTCAGAAACGCTTTCCTTCCCATTGCCAGTCTACATTTTATATCTTCTCTACTTCGACCATCATCAGTTATTTTGCTCCCCAAATAGCAAAACTCCTTTACTACTTTAAGTGTCTCTTTTCCTAATCTAATTCCCTCAGCATCACCCGACTTAATTCGACTGCAATCCATTATCCTCGTTTTGCTTTTGTTGATGTTCATCTTATATCCTCCTTTCAAGACACTGTCCATTCCGTTCAACTGCTCTTCCAAGTCCTTTGTTGTCTCTGACAGAATTACAATGTCATCGGCGGATCTCAACATTTTTATTTCTCCTCCATGGACTTTAACACCTACTCCGAATTTTTCTTTTGTTTCCTTTACTGCTTGCTCAATATACAGATTGAATAACATCGGGGACAGGCTACAACCCTGTCTCACTCCCTTCCCAACGGCTGCTTCCCTTTCATGCCCCTCGACTCTTATAACTACCATCTGGTTTCTGTACAAATTGTAAATAGCCTTTCGCTCCCTATATTTTACCCCTGCCACCTTTAGAATTTGAAAGAGAGTATTCCAGTCAACATTGTCAAAAGCTTTCTCTAAGTCTACAAATGCTAGAAACGTAGGTTTGCCTTTTCTTAATCTTTCTTCTAAGATAAGTCGTAGGGTCAGTATGGCCTCACGTGTTCCAATATTTCTACGGAATCCAAACTGATCTTCGCCGACGTTTTTCCATTCGTCTGTAAGGAATTCGCGTTAGTATTTTGCAGATGTGACTTATTAAACGGATAGTTCGGTAATTTTCACATCTTTCAACACCTGCTTTCTTTGGAATTGGAATTATTATATTCTTCTTGAAGTCTTAGGGTATTTCGCCTGTTTCATACATCTTGCTCACCAGACGGTAGAGTTTTGTCAGGACTGGCTCTCCCAAGGCTGTCAGTAGTTCCAATGGAATGTTGTCTACTCCCAGGGCCTTGTTTCGACTCAGGTCTTTCAGTGCTCTGTCACACTCTTCACGCAGTATCGTACCTCCCATTTCATCTTCGTCTACATCCTCTTCGTTTTCCATAATATTGTCCTCAAGTACATCGGCCTTGTATAGACCCTCTACATACTCCTTCCACCATTCTGCTTTCCCTTCTTTGGTTAGGACTGGGTTTCCATCTGAGCTCTTGATATTCATACAAATGGTTCTCTTTTCCCCAAAGGTCTCTTTAATTTTCCTGTAGGCAGTATCTATCTTACACCTAGCGAGATAAGACTCTACATCCTTACATTTGTCCTCTAGCCATCCCTGCTTAGCCATTTTGCACTTCCTGTCGATCTCATTTTTTAGACGTTTGTATTCCTATTTGCCTGCTTCACTTACTGCATTTTTGTATTTTCTCCTTTCATCTGTTAAATTCAGTATCTCTTCTGTTACCCAAGGATTTCTACTAGCCCTCGTCTTTTTACCTACTTGATCCTCTGCTGCCTTCACTATTTCATTCCTCAAAGCTGCCCATTCTTCTTGTACTGTATTTCTTTCCCCCATTCCTGTCAATTGTTGCCTTATGCTCTCCGTGAAACTCTACACAACCTCTGGTTTAGTCAGTTTATCCAGGTCCCATCTCCTTAAATTCCCACCTTTTTGCAGTTTCTTCAATTTTAATCTGCAGTTCGTAACCAATAGATTGTGGTCAGAGTCCACATCTGCCCCTGGAAATGTCTTACAATTTAAAACCTGGTTCCTAAATCTCTGTCTTACCATTATATAATCTATCTGATACTTTTTAGTATCTCCAGGGTTCTTCCATGTATATAACCTTCTTTTATGATTCCTAAACCAAGTGTTAGCTATGATTAAGATATGCTCTGTGCAAGATTCTAACAGACGGCTTCCTCTTTCATTTCTTACCCCCAATCCATATTCACCCACTATGTTTCCTTCTCTCCCTTTTCCTGCTACCGAATTCAAGTCACCCATGACTATTAAATTTTCGTCTCCCTTCACTATCTGAATAATTTCTTTTATCTCGTCATACATTTCATCAATTTCTTCATCATCTGCAGTGCTAGTTGCCATATAAACTTGTAGTACTGTAGTAGGCGTGGGCTTCGTGTCTACCTTGGCCACAATAATGCGTTCACTATGCTGTTTGTAGTAGCTCACCCGCACTCCTACATTTTTATTCATTATTAGACCTACTCCTGCATTACCCCTATTTGATTTTGTATGTATAACCCTGTATTCACCTGACCAAATGTCTTGTTCCTCCTGCCACCGAACTTCACTAATTCCCACTATATCTAACTTTAACCTATCCATTTCCTTTTTTAAATTTTCTAACCTCAATTAAGGGATCTGACATTCAACGCTCCGATCCGTAGAACGCCAGTTTGCTTTCTCCTGATAACAACGTCCTCTTGAGTAGTCCGCACCCGGAGATCCGAATGGGGGACTATTTTACCTCCGGAATATTTTACCCAAGAGGATGCCATCATCATTTAACCATACAGTAAAGCTGCATGCCCTCGGGAAAAATTACAGCTGTTGTTTCCCCTTGCTTTCAGCCGTTCGCAGCACAGCAAGGCCGTTTTGGTTATTGCTACAAGGTCAGATCAGTCAGTCATCCAGACTGTTGCCCCTGCAACTACTGAAAAGGCTGCTGCCCGTCTTCAGGAACCACGCGTTTGTCTGGCCTCTCAACAGATACCCCTCCGTTGTGATTGCACCTAAGGTACGGCCATCTGTATTGCTGAGGCACGCAAGCCTCCCCACCAGCGGCAAGGTCCATGGTTCATGGGGGGTTTATTCATTTTAGGTGCATTGTGCTCACACCTACTGCCAGGTTCTAAATGACAGCAAACTCAGTAGTTACTAGACATCGTTAGAGAGCAGAATGGGACGTTCCGCGGAAGTCGCGGGCGCCGAACGTGGTCTGATGATTGGGCGTCACCCGTGCCATACGTCTGTGCACGAGATTTGAACACTCCTAAAGATCCCTAGTGAGCCGTTATCTCCAGCCTCTGGCGCATCGCCAGAGGGGGTCATGGTGCTTAGCGTGCGATCGCTGGCGGCTTTGGGAGAGGGAGGACGTACTGGCGTACGGGCAGTTGGCGGTAGGTGGCCCGCGTGAACGTCGGCGTTTCGCGAGCAGGACTGTATCGTACGGTGAGCTGTTTTGAGGTGGGAAGCCACGCCTCGTCGCGGTTTGTGTTGCGACTCATTTAGAAGGACGGTGAGGCGATATGCCTGGAGGCATGATGTTCTGACGTTTGTATTATCGAGTTCCGGGCTTCTTGTTGTAAGATTGCTCTTTCATTATGGATTGCACCTCTCCCCCTCCCCTCCACTGTGAAACTGTGGCCGTTGGTATTCGAAGCTGCCTCACGCAGACTAGACTCTTGGTTGCTAGTTTGCTGTTTATTTTGCTGCCCGCAAGGTTGCACCGGCAAGATTGCCTCCTGGTAGAGTGAGGCTCACCGTTTGACAGTTTCAATCTACCTGTGGTCGCATGCGTGTGTTCACCCTTAAACGGTATATTGTCAACTCGATCTGTAAGTTCGCATCTTGTGGATTCGTGTCGTGACTTTCTTGTAGTGTTCCCCGAATTTTCACGTTGTTGTTAACGTGCACCGTTGAATAACGATTTGTTTAACGGCAAGCAACAAGAAGAGTCTTTCGACAGAACGCCGTTGAGTGTTCAATGAGCGTACGTTTGAAATTACTGTTATAACCAAATACGTCATTGCTCTGTGGTTATTAATAACTTGGCAAGATTACTAGCTTTCGACAGAGCGCCGTTGATATTCTCCGTTGTTATTAACGTGCACCGTTAAATCACAATTTGTTTAACGGCAAGCCACAAGAAGAGCCTTTAGACAGAGCGCCGTTGAGTGCTCCATCAGCGTACAGTTGAAAATACTGTTATTACCAAATGTTTTACAGCCACTAGCAGTTGTAATCTGCGCTTGTGACTTGGATGATTACATAGTTTTAGATTTTTACATAGTTATGTATATGGTGCTGTTTAAGCACCTTTTATGTATGTATATGTTGTCTCGCAGCAGGTCTGGCGACTGATTATTAGCGTTGTCAGCAAGATAACATCGTTCTAGTTTATATATATATATATATATATATATATATATATATATATATTGATGTTTAAAGTCCTTTTTTAAAGTATGTGTATGCTGGGTCACAGAAGGTCTGGCGACTAAGTATTACTGTTGTCAGTAACACCTGCTACTTGTTGCTCCAACGATTATCTTATTGTAGTCCTTTATCTATGTCTGTTAATATTTAAAAGGTAAAATAATTCTGGGCGTTTAATATTCTTACCCGTAGCAGGTTTACCTGGTAGCTTACGGACATCAGCTGTAGTATTCTGGGCTTGTTGCTTGGTTGATTACATGCTTCTTGTTTTATGTACATACTTACTGTTTATATATCACAGGTCTGAGAATTAACCTATCATTATTGAGAATTGTGTCCCGATTGTTGGTTTGATTGCGTAGTGAGCATAATTTCGGTATATACTTTTATATAAATTTTTCAGACTTAATGTTTGGGAAGACAAGAAACGTACGTATTTATGATAATTTCAGGGCCGACATTGGTTTACGATGTTCCTTTCCCAACCGTCATCCTGTACCCTGTACCCTGGGTGCGTATTTGGGTTAAGAGAGTTGTCTATTCGTAGGCGTGCCACTCGCAATTTTTGTCGGAGCCTGTATTGCTCGATCCCCCAGAAATTGGCCTAGCCCTCCCACTCCTTCTCCTACTTAACGATAAATCCAGCCTTGAGGAGGACCATATCACCTAGGTCCACTGTTTCCGATGTGATGGTGAAGCGTAAACGTGAAGGGACACGTACAGCACAAAAGCGTACAGGCCGACCTCGTCTGTTGGCTGATAAAGACTGCCGACAGTTGATGACGGTCGTAATGGGTAATAGGCCGAAAACTATCCAGACCATCACACAGGAATTCCAAACTGCATCAGGATCCACTACAAGTACTATTTAGGCGGGAGATGATAAAACTTGGATTTCGTGGTCGAGCGGCTGCTCATAAGCCACACCTCACGCCGGTAAATGCCAAACGACGCCTCGCTTGATGTAAGGACCGGAAACATAGGACGACTGAACAGTGGAAAGTCGTTGTGTGGAGTGACGAATCACGTTACACACTGTGGCCATCCGATGGCAGGGTGTGGGTATGGTGAATGCTCGGTGAACGTGGTGTTAATGTGTGGCCGTCTTTTCATGGAGGGAGCTTGCACCCCTTGTTGTTTTGCGTGGCACTATCACAGCACAGGCCTACATTGATGTTTTAAGCACCTTCTTGCTTGCCATTGTTGAAGAGCAATTCGGGGATGGCGATTGCATCTTTCAACACGATCGAGCACCTGTTCAGAAAGCACGGCCTGCGGCGGAGTGGTTACACGACCATAATATCCCTGTACCTAACTGGCCTGCACAGGGTCCTGAGCTGAATACCATAGAACACCTTTGAGATGTTTTTGAACGCCGACTTCGTGCCAGGCTGCACCGAGTGACATCGATAACACTCCTCAGTGCAGCACTCCGTGAGGAATGGGCTGCCATTTCCCAAGAACCCTTCCAGCACCAGACTGAACGTATGCCTGCGAGTGTGGAAGCTGTCATTACAGACATTGATCTGTAATTTTGCAGTTTCGTATATCTTATCCTTCTTATATTCTGGAGTCAACTGCTCTTTTTTCCAGTCACTTGGGACTGTAGGCTGGGAGAGAGATTCGTGATGAATGAAAACTAAGTATGGGGCCAATTCTGTAGATTACTATTTGTAAAACCCACTTGAGGTTTCATGTGGACCTGGCGACTTACTTGTTTTCTCAGTTGTTTGTCAATACCAGCGATGCTTATTACTACGTCCGACATACGGGAGTCTGTACGATGACGAAACGACGTATAACAATACCGGGTACTACTAACTTAGCACTACATCGCTAATGCTACTCCTGTGAGAGGACGCCTATTCGGCCGTAATAGAGAGCAATGAAAAGTTATCAGACTGTTTTTGTTTCTGTAAAGATTTATGTTGAAAGGAAGCAGTAGCGGAACAAAAGCGAATCAAACCAAGATCTATCAGTAACAAAGTAAACTGTAATTACGTAAAGGGAAACGGTTGCCACCCTAATTACGCACACTTGTACCATGCATTAGTACGGTTCATAAAGAAAATTGAATGTTGCGATTGACTTTAACTGACAGAGATCATATGATTTGCAAATAAGACACCAACAGTAACACAATGTATCAAGCAATGTTACAACTGTTTGGTATGAACTACAAAGGAAGAGTATTAATACGTTTAACACTTTCTGTTATTACATTATAATATGACGCTAATGATCATTTTAGGTACATGGTTACTAATGGTGTAACGCTACTAACTTGGACAAGGGTCCTTTTGTCAAATTAGTTACTGGAAATTTCTACAGCTGAAATAGTTTCCAAGTTGTTGAATCATTTGTACTGATCTCAAAGGGCATTCATCATTAAAAGGATACATCTGCGTATATTACTGTAACTAACTAAGAGACCCGGTTTTGCCCGGGTGTTTATGTACAGCTGTGCTCAGTATTCGTAGGCGTGGAATTTATTTCTGAGTTACAGAGCTTATTGTATACAGCATTTGAAGTAATATGACTGGGGACATCAGCGAAGAGCTTGTTTACTTCACTAACAAGGAAGAGAGCCGAGTTGAGCTGGTCCTACGTATAGCAACTGACACGGTGGTCCATGCCCGCAACACTCTGCGTCTGAGCTTGAGTCTTGTTTATGGTCATGGCACACTACAAGTTCACCGAGAATTGTACACGTTAAATGCAGAACAGTTAATGTTTAGGAGTAAGTGGGATTAAGTGCGACGCCTCCAGTGAAAATTTCCGCTTTTATGATGTTACGTTAGTGAGAAGTGACTTTAAGGCTATATGAATCAAGGGTTGTGAGGAGTAAAATGGAAATGTGTGACGAGGGCCTCCCGTCGGGTAGACCGTACGCCTGATGCAAGTCTTTCGATTTGACGCCACTTCGGCGGCTTGCGCGTCGATGGGGATGAATTGATGATGATTGGGGCAAAACAACAGCCTGTCCCTGAGCGGAGAAAATCTCCGACCCAGGCGGGAATCGAACCCGGGCCCTGTGGATTGACATTTCGTCACGCTGACCACTTTTTTTTCCGTCACGCTGACCACTTTTTTTTTATAATTTGTATTGAACAAACTAAAAGTACATATATATTCACTATGCAAGAGTTCTTCAAGGTACGATTTAAACATATACAAATGACTGTTAGTTAAACAAAAAAAATAGTAAAAAGAAAAACATTAAATACAACAAAATATAAGATATTCTGTCTTCTTCCTTTTTTTTAATTTTTTTTTTTTTTTTTTTTTTCCGTCGATGCATGGAAACGTGGATAAGGGTGTTGCATCATGTGACAGGTAGGCATGGTACACCCCAACTTTGAGGGGGGTCGAGGAAGACGCTGCGGAGATAACCGGCAAAAGTTTGTCGGTAAGATGGTTTTCGGGTGAGGGTGCTATGCGCGGTCACAACTTTGTACCAGAAGTCAAGGACTGTATGCGGACCACTCTGAAAGAGGTATTCTAAAGCCTGTCCTCGAAACCAGATTAGGGCATGGTGCTTAGCAAGAGGGTAGTGAAATGTCTGGGGCAACAACAGGAAATCCGGGGTTACCGTCGTTGGCGGGGCACGGAGGTAAAAGCCCACGGTTCGTTGGATGAGGAGCGATACGTTTTGTTTCAGGGGGCACGTAAGACGGTGCTCGTCGGTGTCTTCGAGCTGACACTCAGGGCAGAGTGGGGAGGTGGCCAGTCCTATGCGATAAAGTCGACTATTAGTCGGGAATTTTCCATAGACTAAAACATACCAGAGTGCAGACACAAACGACGGTAAAAAGGGTGCATGCACACACCCCCAAACCGTGCGCCAGTTAATGTCAGGATGCTGTAGCACCATGGGGTCGCAAGGGTTGGACAGCATAAACAAACGATAATAATCTTTTGCACGGGGAGGTCGGGTGACTGGAAGATCGGCCCGAACGTAGCTGAGTTTTATGAAACAATTGGCGACGTGATACAATAATGGAGAAATAGGTGCCACATTGATCGGTGGATCGAGAGAAGCTGGTTGGGGGATATCTAAGAGACTGCGTGTTAAGGACGGGACCGGCCCCTGCCAGTGCCGCAACAGAGTGTGGACAAAGAGTGCAGAAGATCGTGCCTGCACGTTTACGAGTCCGAGGCCACCTTTTGCAGGAGACAGTGTTAGAGTGTTGTAGCGGACTTTGAAAAGTGCCCTGCTGACACGAAATATCCAAAGGCTGATTGGATGCGGCGGCCAAGGAGTAACGGCATTGGGAGGATCTGGGCGACGTGTACCAGTTTAGGGGCGACATACATGTTGACATAGGACACACGTTGGAGTTGGTTTAAGTTACGGTGCACTTGATCGCGGACATGGTGCCGAATCGACTGCAAAAGCCGCCGGTAAGGCAGGGCCACTGTGTGGTGTGTGGAGCTCGTAAATTCGATACCCAAGTAACGAGGGATGGCACTGACTGGAAGTGGGGTCGGCACCATAGCCGGGAGGCCGCGCCCAATGTGCATCATAGTCGATTTACGGACATTAAGAATGCTACCAGAAAGACATCCATACTGGTGGATCCACTGGATGGCGTCATTGAGTTCCGTGGAAAAGCAGGTGAGAAAGAGGAGGTCGTCCGCATAAGCCCTACAGTGAAAGGTGTAGTCACGCAAGGTGAGGCCCTGCAGTCTAGAAGTAAGTCTAGTGATGAGGGGCTCAAGTGCAGTGGCATATAGTGAAGTAGACATAGGGCATCCTTGACGCACAGAGCGGCGTATAGGAATCGGTCCTACAAGCCCCCCACTGACTTGTACCATCGAGACCGCGGGAAGTAGTAAACGGCGAATGGCATCGACAAAAAGTAATGGGAACCCCATACGTGTCGCCACCATGAGGAGGAATGGGTGTCGAACGCGATCAAAGGCACTCGTGAAATCGACGGATACCAGTGCTGCACGAAGGCGACAAACCGACGCCAGTGCAATGAGGTCACGGCATTCTCCTTGGGCTGTTTGTAAGGTGGCCCCACAACCACGTGCAGTCTGCTCAGGTGAAAGGACCGTAGGTAAGACGGTGCGTATGCGCGCTGCTAAGAGGCGTGCATAGATTTTATAGTCTGCATTCAGTAGTGTAAGGGGGCGATATGCAGAGACATGAGACCCTCCCTTCGGTTTAGGCACAGGTAGAAGAATGCCAGTGACAAATTCAGGTGGAATTGGGAAGGACGGAGTAAAGAGTTCCTGAATCATCTCCGTCCAGCGAGGAAGCATTAACGTGGTGAACGCCCGGTAAAACTCCACTGGGAGACCATCTGGTCCGGGTGATTTGTTCTTGGCCCCTTTGTTGATCGTATCTACCACCTCTTCTGCGGTGATTGCAGACATCATTGACGTTGACTCCGCTACGGTGAGGGTCCGATCAGAGGAAGGACGGAGATCATCAGGAATGGGCGTCGCCATCGGTTTATCAGCATAAAATTGGCGATAATGTTCAGCAAAGGCAGACACCACTGCCGCCTGTGTTGTGGAAGGATGAACACCATCGGAGGTCGTGATGTTGGGGATGAAAAGTCGACGTCGACGACTATGGTCGGATGCGGCATGGATTGTGGATGGGGTTTCGTCGTGGAGGAGGTCTTGTCGTCGGGAACGCACCACGACACCACGTTGAAGAGAGAGGAGACGAGCTTTAGTACGTTGTCGTTCCCTATGGGACGGAGGACGGCGTAGTGAAAATTTGTGGTGTCTCGATGCCATGCTCCTGCTTCCTTGCCACATTGTGTGAAGGCCTTTCTGTTTGCAGGTTTGGCACATTTGAGCCACCAATGGAACGTGGATGTGTACTGCGGAAGGCGTCTTTCGCAAGACGCCCATGTAGTGGCAATACATTGTCGGCTGTCTGGATCATTAAGGTGGTCCGAAAATGCAAGGGGCCATCGTTCAGCTTGGGCGACTTCATTGCCAAGGTGGGCAGAGACACAAAACCGGTCGAGTCTGCTCGCAGAATGTGCTGTATAATGGGTAAAACCGGGGGTATTGCCATGAATTTTCTCCCAAACGTCCACTAGATGAAAATCTTCGATTAAGGTGAGCAGCGCCGGGCATGGCGAATAACCACCCATTTGGTCCTGCGGATGGAGGACACAGTTGAAATCGCCTCCCATGATAAGGCGATCATAGCGTCCAGAAAACAGGGGCGCCACGTCATGTCCGAAGAAAATGGACCGCTGCCGACGGTTCGTGGAGCCAGACGGAGCGTAGATGTTGATGACGCGCGTGTCGAAGATGGTAACAGCCATGCCTCTTCCACAGGGAAGGATTGTCGTGTCCTTGAGTGGGATTCCTTCGCGTGTGTAGAAAGCCACTCCACGCCCTGATTGATCACATGTGGACGTGTATGATTCGTAGCCGTAGACTGGTGGTAGTGTGGCAACGCGTACTTCCTGAAGAAGGGCGACGTCGACGTCAGAGGCCCGAAGCATGTCACATAGGAGTTGCAGCTTGGGTGCAGTGCCGATCATGTTGATGTTCAGTGTGGCAAACCGATACGTTTGTCTCAGTGGTGGTGGACGCGCATCTACCATCACCAAGGGAAGTAAGAGGAGGGCACCGACAGGAAGTCCCGTCCCATCAGCTGCAGTGCCTCGCTTTTGATGTTAACAGGCAGCCTTGTCCGGCGGAGGCAACTCATCCGGAGGAGGGGGAGTATCTTCGTTAATGTCGTCGGCCCATGCTCCTGTGCGGTGGGTCTGTCCAATGTCCGTGGGAATTGCGTCGTGGTGAGAGAGATCTGGAGTTGTCGGCGGGGAGACAAGCGTCTCAACCGACACACCGATCGTTACATTGTGCGTGGCGACCTCCATAATGGTCCCGTCCTGCGAAACGTCCTGTTCATCGTGAAAGTTGTCCGCCGACCTCTGTGTGGAAATGTCGGCTGGTTGGGTGTCGTCTTCGTCGTCGCGGGTGGCGACGCTTTGAGAGCCCGTGGGTGAACGGCGACAGCGTTTGCGCCTACGTGGCGAGCGTTGTTTGCGCACGTGTTCCTTAGTGTCGGACGACGGCAAGGTGGAGCGTTGACGTGGTTCGAAGGCGTCGGTGGGTACAATGAAATTGTCAAACAGGTGTTGTGAAGAAGTACTGTTCTCCTCAGCGTCCGGTGCGGGAGCCTGTTCGGCGGCAGGGTTGTCAGGTGGGACGTCCGCACCGTCCATAGGTGACTGGGACGGTGGGACGTGCCGATCGGAAGGACCGGGCGACGGACTGGACGAAACTGTAGACGTGGCGAAAGCCGCTGCGTAAGTGACCGGTAGGGCGGTCATCGTGGGTGTGACGGACGCTCCCGACAACGGGAGCTTTCGCGACACGTCGTTGAATGCATTCAGACCGTAGGTGGCCTTCTTTCCCGCAACCTGAACAGGTCCGAGGTTGGCCGTCGTACATTACAATGGCACGGCAGCCTCCGATACGTAGATAGGAAGGCACGTGTTTCTGCAACTCGATGCGGACCTGTCCTACATCGTTTAAAACGGGATAGGTTTGAAATTGTACCCATCGTTCGGCAACATGTTCTAGAACGTTGCCATAGGGACGGAGCGCCTCGATGACAACGTCTGCAGGTAGTTCGAACGGCAGTTCGAAGATCCATATCGTCTGTGTGCCGAGACCTGCGTGATCGACGGTAACGGGTCCGACGTTGCCGTCGGAATGACAGAAGCGCAGTCCACATTTTGCCTCTTGAAGCACCTTGTCGCACGCCGCATCGTTGATCATTTTGACGTAGACGGTACTGCTAACTATGGACAAGTGGATACCAATTAGATCCGTTGGTGGTATTTTAACTTCATCGCGAATAAATCGTTCTACCTCCAGGGCCTTGGGTCGGGCGAAGTCGGAACAAAAGTTGAAATGTAATGTCTTCTTCCGATAGTTGTGCGCCATGGTGTTCTAGGAGGGAAAACGGCACTTACAGCGGCCGAAGTAAACACAAACACACCGTGCGCGCCTCGCCCGCAGCGCTCTGGCGCGTGACCGCCTCGTAGCACTGCCGGCGGCAGACTGGCCACTCAGCTACCGGGGGCGGACTTGTAAGGAGTCAGAGAATGTATGATTCTCTCGATCGGAGTTACGTCGCGTCACGATTCGAAAGTAGTTTCCAAAGAGCGACCTGAGTCCTAATGTTCTCGAGCAGCATGAAATCTCGCCTCACGATATTTATTGGTTTCTTGAGGCCGCATAATCTTCAGTCTATTAGCTGTTCTGAGGTATTCAGAAAGCCTCGTCCATTTTCAACAAATTTTCTATCGTAAACAGAACGAAATCAAATTGTAATGAGCAGGCAACCAAATCACAAGGAAAATTCAATAAATTTGCTTCTTCTAGCTAATAACACAAATAAAGCGTGTATCAAACAGACACAACGGTTTTACTGTTTTATCATTAGTATGGAATGGATGTAGAAGTTATAGAAGATATAGATATACGCTAACTATTCATTTCATTTTGTGTTGCTCACATTACTTGTGTTACATATGTAAACGCCCTGTCACCACACCATTTGTTTTGGTGAATACACCATTCAAATTGGTCACAAGGATCCACGGACTTTGGACGCATCGTCCATTCTACAATAAACATTGCAAACAAGAGTTTGGAAACCCAACGACCAAATTGGTTAATGCACAACGAAAGTTGAACAAATTTTGGTGGCAACACTTAAAAACAAATGTGACATTTTTAAGCTATTTGTCGACTGTTAACCCCATTTCCATTCCAGAAAAAATTCAATGAATTTAGTGTAGTGTTGTGACATCAAGCATTTTTCAGACATGGCTGAATCTGATGTGTTACAAACAGTCGTACTCTTGTTGTAATAAGCCGAGCGGTCAAGGACGCGTTGCCACGGTTCGCGCGACTCACCCCGTCGGGGGATCGAGTTTTCCCTCGGGCACGGGTGTGTGTGTTGTCCTTAGCGTAAGTTAGTTTAAGTTAGATTAAGTAGTGTGTAAGCCTAGGGACCGGTGACCTTAGCAGTTTGGTCCATAGAAACTTACCACGAGTTTCCAATTTGTTGCTGTAATACCTGTCCCACTCACGAACTGCTAATGGTACACCTGGTCAAACTCAATGAATACAATTAAAATGGCTTAGTAAATTTTAAAATGCCACCACTACCATTTCATGAGTTCGACTGGATAATAGAAAAGCACTCTACCTTTTTAATTTTATGCATGTTTTCCCAGGAAGCTTGGTCAGTATTCAAGGATGTGGCAGCAACTATTATGTGAATTAAAAATGCATAGTAAACAAGGGCTCTAAAATGCGTACCTCAAGAAGTATGAGCACCTCTTCATCTTCGATACTGTGAAACAAATCTCTTCTACTGCAAGTTCTTTGATTTCCGTATTTTGAGAGGTGGTAGTATATAAGAAAATAAGAAAAAAATGTATACAAAGCATGCAGTCTAAGGTGCATACTTCAACAGAATGATCCCTTCTACAGCAATTCTCGAAGACGCATATGGCCATGGTCAGCCATCTGCCGGCTGCTGCCTCGAGGTGTGGGGGCAGCAGAGAAACTGGCACGTCACATGACATCTCATGTGTCACTTTAGTCGCCCACGACCTCTGCTGTCGAGGCACCTTCCAGTGTACCTGACGCGGGGGATCTATGCTCACTGCAGGGTGAGTGGTGGCTTGTTACACGGTTACGTTGCTCGAGACGGACAGTCAGTGTGGAGACTGGCCGTCTGGCATCGCCCATTCACCCTCTGAGTAGAAAGGTGGCCGCCCCTTCAGGGAAATCCGAGGAGACACACGGGGTCAGGAGTTTGCTAGTTATCGGAAGCTCCAGTATTTGGCACGTTATGGAGTCCCTTAGGGAAATAACGTCCAGAGCCGGAAAGAAGTCCAATGTCCACTCAGTGTGTCCACTGGAAGGCTCATCCGAGATGGGGAGGAGGGAAAAAGAAAACGTGACAAGGTTCCTCAATGCATGTGTCTGCATAGTGGTCACAGTACTATAACTATGTGATCCACATAGTAGAAAAGCTTGTACTAACGAGTAAAAAAATATTTTTTATTTTGAGTAAAATTAGTTTGTGCATGACCTTTCTGGCGACCGCGAAGTTATTCACGGCGTTGTTGAGTTGGTTTGAGTACCCACAAACTGAACGATGTTGATACTGATGTGTTAATGTCACAAGAGACCTTCTATGGTATTTTGGAGACGTGTCAGGTCGTATAACTTCGTGTTGACTAGAACTCAGGCTCGCGCAAATCGTGAAAGGCAGATGTCAGTTTGACAATCTGAGATGGTGGACGGTCGTAGATCATCGCATATATGGCAAACTGAAGATCTTGATAGGATAGAAAATGACGTACAACAAAATGTATCGAATGCGAGTCACGGAACCGATGAAGTGACAATGCAGAGAGAGTGGTGGCAGTTTCGCGATCGGTATCTCAGGTTGAAACCGCACAAAATCGAACAGATGACGGATGTAGTGGTTCAGAAGCAGAATCAGAGGACGTGCAACTTCAGTTCATTGAATCAAATGTTGTAATTCTGAATCGAACTGACAGTTTCCTACAGAAAGAATGCACAGAAGTCGGCGAGACGTCACGTGAAAGACGCGAACGGCAAAATTTACACCAGATGGTGAGAGATGACGATGGGGAAGATTCCGCTAGTGTGTTCTCAGTGTTGAAGCAGCTCACTATTGTTGTCAAGCAAACAAGTGAAGCCATGAGCGCAGGGTTAGCAGACCTAAAAAAAGAAAAAAAAGGCAGGGCTGGTGGCTTTAAAAACCGAAACGGCGAATTTGAAAACCGAAAAGAATGCAGGATTATCGGCCAAAAATGCTGCTTTAAATCGTCCCTCGATTGAAACCTATGCTAGGTTCGATAAAATCACAAAGATCAGCAACAGGTGCGAACCAATTGATTGATATCAGGAAAGAGACGAGAGACTCGCGCGAACTAATTCAACCGCTTATGGCTGATGACAAAAAGATGTGAACTGACATTGACCAGGTGCAGGGCGCAGTGCCTAATTACAACTAAAGATTTGATAATTTAGCATGTAAGGTGTCTGGTAAGGCGCAACAAATCGTAGAAGGACTCAACGTCAGAAAACGTGTCACGCGAGTCGCGTTAAAAAGATTCGGCATATGCACTGTAAATATCGTCTCCAAAAATAAGCAGCAGTGTGAACATCATCGTACATACTGAAGCAGTGCATTGAGAACTGTACTGAAAGCAGTATTGAGGCGTAGGGATCGTTAGTATCATCTGACATAGTGGTGGAAAAAGTCAGATGTAACCAAGTCCGTTATGCAATCGTCCGTGTCAGTTGCGGAAACACAAAAAAGTCATGAGATTCCACTTTTATGTTCACAAGATGTTGCGTCATTATTTTCCGATCCGAAAAAGAAACAAATGGAAGAAGTACAGTAGAGACCGGTGAGCGAAGCAAGTAATGTGCCTTCACAGCAGACAATGGTGCGAGAACCGGTAACTGCGCGCATGCCAACAGAGCGGCAGCAGTCGCTCCGAACGTATGCGAATGCCACGATAACAGAGACGTTTACTGCGCCATACGTACCAAATTCACAGTTTACGAGCTACAGTACAACAGGCCACATACCGCAGGTCGATCTGAAGCAAGTACAAAGACAAAACTCTGATCCAGTAACGGGATATTTGAACGTATCTTCCAGTCCGATACACGAGGAACAGTACGGTTTAGATAATTGCACACCACTGCCAAGATGCGATGTTACACAACTCGCCGGCCATTAAAATTGCTACACCGCTAAGATGACGTGCTGCAGACGCGAAATTTAACCGACAGCAAGAAGATGCTGTGATACGCAAATGATTAGCATTCGCACGACGTTGGCGCCGGTTGCGATACCTACAACGTGCTGACATGAGGAAAGTTTACAACCGATTTCTCTACACAAACAGCTGTCGACAGGCCTTGCCTAGTGAAACGTTGTTGTGATGCCTCGTGTAAGGAGGAGAAATGCGTACCATCATGTTTCCGACTTTGATAAAGGTCGGATTGTAGCCTATCGCGATTGCGGGTTTATCGTAGGGCGACATTGCTGCTCGCGTTGGTCGAGCTCCAATGACTGTTAGCAGAATATGAAATCGATGGGTTCAGGAGGGTAATACGGGAAGCCGTGCTGGATCCCAACGGCCTCGTATCACTAGCAGTCGAGATGACAGGCATCTTATCCGCATGGCTGTAACGGATCGTGCAGCCACGTCTCGATCCCTGAGTCAACAAATGGGGACGTTTGCTAGATAGCAACCATCTGCACGAACAGTTCGACGACGTTTGCTGCAGCATGGACTATCAGCTCGGAGACCATGGCTGCGGTTACCCTTGACGCATCATCACAGACAGGAGCGCCTGCGATGGTATACTCAACGACGAACCTGGGTGAACGAATGGCAAAACGTCATTTTTTCGGATGAATCCAGGTTCTGTTTACAGCATCATGATGGTCGCATCTGTGTTTGGCGGCATCGCAGTGAACGCACATTGGAAGCGTGTGTTCGTCACACGGCGTGATGGTATGGGGTGCCATTGGTTACACGTCTCGGTCACTTCTTGTTCGCATTGACGGCACTTTGAACAGTGGACGTTACTTTTCAGATGTGTTACGACCGTGGCTCTACCCTTCATTCGATCCTTGCGAAACCCTACATTTCAGCATGATAATGCATGACCGCATGTTGCAGGTCCTGTACGGGCCTTTCTGGATACAGAAAATGTTCGACTGCTGCCCTGGCCAGCACATTCTCCAGATCTCTCACCAATTGAAAACATCTGGTCAATGGGTGCCGAGCAACCGGCTCGTCACAATACGCCAGTCACTACTCTTAATGAACTGTGCATGGGCAGCCGTACCTGTACACGCCATCCAAGCTCTGTTTGACTCAATGCCCAGGCGTATCAAGGCTGTTATTACGGCCAGAGGTGGTTGTTCTGGGTACTGATTTCTTAGGATCTATGAACCCAAATTGCGTGAAAGTGTAATCACATGTCAGTTTTAGTATAATATATTTGTCCAATGAATACCCGTTTATCATTTGCATTTCTTCTTGGTGTAGCAATTTTAATGGCCAGTAGATTATATGGGGCTCACATATGTCGTCTCAGGATCCAAATGTGGTAATACGAATAAAGGAAAAAATGACAAAATTTAAGGGGAAGGAAAACACAAACGCCATATGGTGCAATAGAAAAATTGGAAAATTATCGTTTTTTGACAGTCAGAAACTTCCAACATTACAAGGAAAATGGGAACGGCTTACACCCCAGCACGTTTATACATCAATTTTAAATCGGTTTACCAGAACACTGCCCTTTTAGACGTAAACTTGATTTCATTCGTAGTCGATGGAAGGCGCAATAGCGGAAACTAGGCAAAGAGTCGTTGCAATCTGTTAGTCATATGAACAATTCAAGGCTGCATTCTTGGACTGATACTGGTCCGCGGAAACAAAAAATAGGACCAAACATGAATTGTTACAGAAGATGTTATTTGAAAATTGTGGAGAAAAGAAGCCAGTTAGATTTTTTGAAGAAATGACCAAAAAAGAATCAGTGTCTGGAGGATCCATACAGTGATGGGAAACTGATACGTATGTGCACAATGATGTTACACTTGCGTCATCACCAATCGTTGGTTGGCAGAGCTGGAGATAATATACAGGCATTTAAAGGGATGTTAAGAGAACCTGAATTCGTCCTCAGTGAAGATAACGCGAAGAAACAACGTACAGTGAGAGAAACCAGTGGTAGGGGAAATAATAGCAACCGATTGGCTTTTAATAATGCTTACAATGGCAGTAGTAATTTTGGGAAAGGTAATCTCTTTTTTGAAGAATAGTAGTCGACCATGGGATAATAATATCTACGGTTTTGGCAACTGACAGAGGTCAAACAATAATTATGTTTTTGGTGAGCCGCGGAATTCCAATAATGGCTTTGGTTCCAGAAATTATGGTGGTAGCTATAATTCGCGATATGATCACCATACAGATGAAGCAGGAACCCTTAGAGGTTTTCCACCACAAAACACAAATTATTCTGGTGGAGCTAGAATGCCTAGAACTCAGAAAGGTTGGAAGAATCAGACTTCAGCAGGACAACACAGACGAGGTGAACCGGTACAGGAAGTCGAGTTGAGGCCACCAAACCTTGGTAAGAAACAGAATTGACGAGATGAGCGGTACGAGGACCAGTCACAAGAGATGAAATCGCTAAATTAAGTTGAGTTTATAACTGAATGTGTAAATAGACTTAGCTTTGATCAACAAGATTCTGAAGCAGGTTCAGGGGATGTTCTGATACAAATGCTAGCATGCTGGGAGACAATTGACTGGGAAATGTCCGATGATGAGGAACAAGAGTTGTCAACAGTCAATGTATGCAGCTGACCTAAAACTGATGATGATCAAACTGTGGAGGATTTAGTTCATGTATACGAAACCGAGCGAGAAGTGGGATGCCAAGAGGATAATGCACCATTGGCAACACCAGTATTGATACACAAGTCAGATGATGTATGTAGGACAGGGACTTATCCGGAAAATAATTAAATTAACACCAGTACCCAGAGTACAACATCACCACATAGCAAAAGTAGCAGTGTGCAATTGAAGACTGCAGCGTTAAATAGAAAGAACGGGACGGACAAAACGGCAACTTCACGAGTATTTTCACTTGGACAAAAAGTACTTGTGAAAATTCACCATCTCTCTAGCAAGGAAAAACATAAAAGCAACAATTTTTTTTCGGTATATAAAGGTCCTATGGAAGTAAGTAAGGTGGTTCATGATAATGCAGTCGAATTGATTAACCCAAAAACAGGAATATCATATGAGTCAGTTGAAAGTGTATAAAGTCAGTATTAACTCCACATGAAAAATTAGATGTATCATATATCCAGTCTCCAATGTGAGTAAAATGAAGAAGTCAAAAACTAAGGAGGCTAAGGAAATGCATACAAATAAAAAAATTGGATATTTGTACTCATTAAAATAAATTGGTTAACGTTCTCAGTATATCAAAAGGATAGTTGTGAAGGAAGAGCAATAAAGTAAGAACTAAAGTAATTCTTCTGAAGAGGAATTTTGTTATGGAGAAGGAGTAGAAAGAAAGGAGAAAGATGGAGATTAGCAAGTGGATAATTTGACGAAAAAGTAGTAGATTCTCTCTTAAAGTGTAGTGTAAAGTATAAAGAAGTTGATTTTTGTGGACAAAAGGGAGCTAGTAAACTATGTGTAAAGGATTAAGTAAGAAAGAAATATTTATTTTTAGTCTGTTCCGTCGCTGACGGTGAACATTTTGTTGAGGAGATATTTTTGGGGAAAATGACAAGTATTTATGATATTTGGAAGCTACCGCAAGATGATATTAAAAGGAGATGTGAGGGAAATAGATATAAAAGATTGTTAGGAGATACGAATTAAGAGACAGAAGTGAATTACTAAGGAAAGCGACAAACAAGCTGTTTCTTGGAAGGATGTAGACAAAGGGATGTGAGTTTAACACAGGGATGATTTCAATAAGGAAGAGTAAGACAGGGGCAAAAAGTAATATAAAAATTTACTTTTTATGAGAAGGAGGGCCAGCCGGATTGGCCGTGCGGTTCTAGGCGCTACAATCTGGAGCCGAGCGACCGCTACGGTCGCAGGTTCGAATCCTGCCTCGGGCATGGATGTGTGTGATGTCCTTAGGTTAGTTGGGTTTAATTAGTTCTAAGTTCTAGGCGACTGATGACATCAGAAGTTAAGTAGCATAGTGCTCAGAGCCATTTTATAAGAAGGAGATAGCGATAACTCCAACTAATGAAAGTAAAAGCTGTAGAACAATGAAATAGGACTGTGGATACAGTTTTAAAAAGGAAACAAGAAACAGATATATATTGTATTTTGAAGTTCTGTTACAGCTTATGCCGAAAAGATGAGACTGCAGAGAAAAAGTCGCTGTAGTTGGAGTCAAGGTGCGGAGTTTTTGTTATATAATGTGCCAGTAGTTAAGTAAAAAAACATACATAGTAATACACTAATCTTCATAGCCATCAATTTTCCTCTTACTATACATCGTGATTAAGATGAGGAACACGTTACCTTTATACTAATAGTTTTAAAAAGAGGGAAAAAGAAAAAGTACATATGAAATGGAGATAAAAGATGTTGATCTGTTAAAAATAGATGTAAAGTTATGAAGAGTATAATAAGAAGAACTTTATGTATAGTTTAAATACGGAATGTTTGTAAAGCCTGTAGTGGTTTAGTGTTTGTAAAGCTTGTGATGTATCTTAAGGGAGAAAGGGTTGTGATAAGATATGTGGTAATGACATGTAAATAAGAGAAATTTGGCGATGTAAGATGGACAAAAGCGTGCACCATGTCGTATTATACATGACATCATCAAGGACAACGCATCGTCATTGTGGTCAGATCGACAGCAGAACTGAGTAGAGCAGTTAGGCATGAGAGGAAGGAACACTGAATGTGAGTGCCTGGTGCGTCAGCTTTCGAGATGACGAAAGGAAATTCCTGTGTGGAAGCAACAGTCCAACAGGATAACACCTCTGTGGAAAAGTATGGGGACCATGACGAATCCTGCATACATTCGACATGTGCCATGATGCGATCTTTATTCATGTGAAAGTCACATGCGATCTTCATAATAACGGTTTTGCTGAAGTGATAGATATTTAGCACTTCTATCGCAAAAAGTTTGGAGCAGCATAAGGAGATATGATGGATGTCCACCAATCCGGTATGAAGTCGGATGTGTTACATCAATGATGAACGAATGTTTGAATTCACCGGAAGGAGAAGAGGCGCGTTTCTGTAACCCAAGACAGAATGGCTGAAACTATCGTCTTACCGTAAGGAATCAGCATCTGCGGAACATTCCCTGAACACTCATGGGAATAAGCAAGAGAACGATGGAAGTCTGTCCACTCTATCCTGAAGAACAACCTGATACAATAAAGGATACACAACGATTTGAAAGAAAATACCATAAGAATGGATTATACAATAACAAGGTTAAGCAAGTCTTAAATCCCAATTTCCGGTCCATAGTACAACGAAGACGCAAGTGGGAAGATAGCAAGAAGCAACAAGAGAAGAAGATTCACTGAAGAAGATTAGGAAGAAAGAAGACCTGGACCAGAAGATATCAAGAAACCTTTCTAGACCCCTTCCTATACAAGACCACTATTGTATCTACCTACCAACAAAAAATCCATTTTAACTGTTCTAGCAATAGAAATGTCCGATATTCCTTATGGCAAACTGCAACTCTTTGAAATGCATGTTTTCTCCCCTAACGATAAACATAGGACAGTTTCAGCTGATAAAATTAGTAAAAATTTTGATTAGCTTTTAGTAGGATTTTCAAAGAGCGAGAGCAGCCATGCAGCCGACAGCGCGTCGCAGGTAAAGGTATAAAGGTAAATGCCGTTGGTAGAGGCGCAAAATTGTTGGATCACCACCTTGCTTCCACTGTGAACATCAGCAACCTTGAGGAATCTTTTGCTCATCTTGCCACAAAAAAAAAAAAAAAAAAAAAAAAATCCTAACCATCATCAATAGACTTGATTATCATTCTAAATAGTACCGGACTTAGAAACGGAATCGGATGATTTGTCGTAATACTGACCAACTCAGACAGTGCTTTACTGTCTAGAAGTAAGAAAGGTCTTGTAGAGAACCTTCTATTTAAATCTGATATTGTTCTGTACAGTGTTACTCCTGGTAATCAGGAAGTAATACGCTATCTTGGCAACTGTCCTAAAATTGTCATGACACAATCTATGTAAACCCATGTGCTTCTTTGACAGCAATAAGGAAATGAAATAAATTTTGTAGAGCTAAACACAGACGTGTTCTGTCATAGAATAAGGGTCCACCCCTAACCCCAGTAATTTATTCTAGTGATGCTAACGCACTCATAGGGTGTTATTGCTGATGTCTGACGAATGTAAAAAGGAATGGAGCGTTAGAAGGCTTCGCACAATTCTTTCTGCTACAGTTCGGAATACACAGTACAGGCTTCGCACTACTCTTTCTGCTCCACGGTTGCGGTGTAAAACCAAAAAAATGGTTCAAATGGCACTGAGCACTATGGGAATCAACTTCTGTGTTCATCAGTCCCCTAGAACCTAGAACTACTTAATCCTAACTAACCTAAGGACATCACACACATCCATGCCCGAGGCAGGATTCGAACCTGCGACCGTAGCAGTCCCGCGGTTCCGGACTGCGCGCCTAGAACCACTAGGCCACCACGGCCGGCTGTAAAACCAACAATGAATACTTTGTTCTCATTTCAACCGGACGATACCTAGAGTGACTACGCGAAAAACCTTATCAGTTGAATGCATAGAAGCAATGTAGCTGTCTTGCATATGGACACTGGACGACCACGAGGAAGACCGAGAGCGCTATAACGCAAAGAACAAACCAACGAAGTACAGGCCGTGAGATTTGGTATGTTTTTTACGTCTGTGTGCAGAGTACACTGGTGTCCTATGTCTAATTCACGAAGTCATGATACAAATTGTCAACAGATTTCCGTACGATTGTGTCCTGCATGGTAGATGGCCTTCCGGTCAAGGGACAACCAACGTTAACGCCAGGCCACGTATCAAACGGAATAGTGTTTGCCGGGTAGTCCCACAGCCACAATCGCTGTGTACACAGTCACAGTCGGTGCAGTATGCAGCAGAGATGACGCCTACCAGGATCTGTGCGGTGGAGAGCGATGGGAAGGATGGAAGCAGGACAGTCTCAAACAGATGTGGTCCGATGACTTAATGTGAATCGTTCTGTTGTTTTCCGGATGTGGCGACAGTCTATAGAGATCGAAACTACCCGGAGAGCAGGGCGAGGCCGACCACATTTAACATCAGAAAGAGAGAACCGTTATTTTGCTGTAAGGTCACGACGGTACCGCCTTAGTACTGCACGGAAACTAGTTCACAGCATCCGCAATACCAGTTGTAACGAGGCAAACGGTGTACAGAAGGCTTGAGGAGAGTGGCCTTTACTGTCAAAGATTTGCTGTATATGTACCACTGACACGTCTTCACAGAAGTTCCATACTTTACTACAACGTTTGTTATATCTTTATGCAGTTTACCTAGCGACGATAAGATTTTAGTCCTGTTTCAAGGAAGCCAACTACAACACTTACTGACCAGCAGATAGTACTGTAGCGGGAAAAAACCAAATACAACACTATACTGCGCCGATTATTACACTAGCACAACGTGTATAACCGAATATGGTATTACGTAGCAGTAAATGTTATCCTCTGTAAGGATGTAAGTAAATTGACCGTGATTTAGCTAATGGGTTTGGCTTATCGAACCTGAATTCAATGCCACAGAAGAAACCAGACAGCTAAAGACAAAAAATTGGAAAATATTTTAAGTAACCACGTTCACTTAAATGAAATAAAAGACGGTCGCCGCCTAATTAGGCATAGTGATATAAAACATTACTTCTAAAGAATCTGTATAAAATTTTGATAAAGAAAAGCTACCATTACTTCTCTTCCAGAGAAGTGCAACGAACTCTACCAAAACCGGACAAGTGGTACAGAAATGCTAGCAGCCATAAATAGTGTATGCAAGTTCTCACAGAAACCATTAACGGCTTATTTCTTCTCAATAGTGATTACTTTGTTATATATGAATTATGTGATCACCAAAAGCTATGAAAGTCAGTACTAAACCAGAAATTGGACATGGACTTAGTCCTATTTCAACAGTTACTTTCCAAATAGTACAAATATAATTAAAGGTCACTTGCAATAGGATTTTTACACTCATTAAAAGGTAATGTTGTTCCTATTTTTTATGGATAAGGGCAATTACAGTAAATTTATCTTCAATAAACAAAATTGTTGATGGGGTTTTCAAACTGGCTTTCCAGTTTTCATCACACAAAGTCCACAAAATTCAAAATTAACTTCAACTGCAATTAATATACTCATTATTCAAGCAGATTTATCCATTTTAAGCAACTCAAAACTGGGGACCCTTAAACTGTCCAATATCGTAAAGCAAACTGAACACACTTTTCTGAGACAATTTGTAAGATGCAAATTTTGGTGTTATTCTTTCACTAATTTCACTCACCGTGCAGGACTTTTAAAACAGTTTATGCCAGTGGTTTTTCATACAGGTTCTCAAGTATGACTTTAAATACATTTTACTGTAACTAACCTCAAAATAACGTGCTTCCTTTTGTCATTAGCCAACTAGTAAATTTCACTGCAGAATAAAATGCGGTAAGACTTTGAATTAATTAAGGTGTTACAAAGGAAACGTCTAGATTGAATCCGGCAAATTGCCCTGTGGCCGGTCGAACTGTGGGCCAATGTTCTCTTCACATATGAGTCACGATTTGATCTGATCAGTGATTATCGATGGATACGCATCTAGAGAAAACGTGGAAAACGGTTTCGGGGCCCAGCCATTGTGGAAAGAGACTGATATCGAGGATGATCCCTTAAGCTGTGGGCAGGGATTATGTAGATCACTTGAACTCTTCCTCATGAAATTGTTCGGTGAAGTCGGCGAGGTTTAACTGTTGGCAGGTATCGTGACGAAATCTTGGTACCTCATGCGCTGCTGTTGCCAGGGGCTGCGGGCCCAGACTTCGTATTGCTGGACGATAATGCTCGACCTCATAAGAGCACGCGTGGTTGATGATTTCTTGGAAACGGACGATATTACATTCATGACGCGGCCTGCTTGCTCTCCCGATTTTAATTCCATAGAGCCCGTCTGTCATGCACTAGCGACACGGATTGCATCATGTCAGCATTCACAACCACTCTTCAAGACCTGCGAGCAGCGCTACAGAAAGACTAGGAATTATTGCGTCAACATGAGATTATTGACATGCCCCGTCATTTGCCAGGCCTGTATTGCTGCAGAGGTGATCACACCCCATAATGAATGCATTAACTAGTTGTCGGATTTTGTGTGAAAATCCGTTAAGTTGAAAATACCAAGACCATTTTAGTCTGCTGTTATGCATGCTGCAGTTGTATACGTTCTGTATTCTTTACATTGTTTCTACTTTACTGTGTATTTTTTTTATTTATTTATTGTTCCGTGGGACCACATTTAGGAGAAGTCTCCATGGTCATGGAACGAGTCAATACATGAAATTATAACACGATTGTAGAAACAGATAAAATGAAATATAAGAAACATATTCAGGCGACAAGTCGTTAGTTTAAATAAAGAAAATCAAGAATGTAACACTGGAATTTGCTTAATTTTTTAGCTCTTCCAGGAGCTCCTCGACAGAATAGAAGGAGTGAGCCATGAGGAAACTCTTCAGTTTAGACTTAAAAGTGTTTGGGCTACTGCTAAGATTTTTGAGTTCTTGTGGTAGCTTATTGAAAATGGATGCAGCAGAATACTGCACTCCTTTCTGCACAAGAGTCAAGGAAGTGCATTCCACATGCAGATTTGATTTCTGCCTAGTATTAACTGAGTGAAAGCTGCTAACTCTTGGGAATAAGCTAATATTGCTAACAACAAACGACATTAAAGAAAATACATACTGTGAGGGCAATGTCAAAATTCCCAGACTATTGAATAGGGGTCGACAAGAGGTTTTCGAACTTACGCCATACATAGCTCGAACAGCCCGTTTTTGAGCCAAAAATACCCTTTTTGAATCAGAAGAATTACCCCAAAAAATAATACCATATGACATAAGCGTATGAAAATATGCGAAGTATACTACTTTTCGTGTTGAAATGTCACTTATTTCAGATACTGTTCTAATGGTAAATAAAGCGGCATTTAGTTTCTGAACAAGATCCTGAACATGGGCTTTCCACAACAGCTTACTATCTATCCGTACGCCTAGGAACTTGAACTGTTCCGTCTCGCTTATAACATGCCCATTCTGTCTGATTAAAATGTCAGTTCTTGTTGAATTGTGGGTTAGAAACTGTAAAAACTGAGTCTTACTGTGATTTAGCATCAAATTATTTTCCACAAGCCACGAACTTATATCATGAACTACATTATTTGATAATGTTTCAATATTACACACAAGATCCTTCACTACCAAGGTGGTGTCATCAGCAAACAGAAATATTTTTGAATCACCTGTAATACTAGAAGGCATATCATTTACATAAATAAGAAACACCAGTGGCCCCAGCACCGACCCTTGGGGAACGCCCCATATAACAGTGCCCCATTGGGACTGAACATCATTACCACTCTCAATATTGCGGAGGATTACCTTCTGCTTTCTGTTCTTAAAGTAGGAGGCGAACCAATTGTAAGCTACTCCCCTTACTCCATAATGTTCCAACTTCTGCAGTAATATTTTGTGGTCAACACAGTCAAAAGCCTTCGTTAAATCAAAGAAAACACCTAACGTTCGCAACCTTTTATTTAATCCGTCCAAAACCTCACAGAGAAAAGAGACTATAGCATTTTCAGTTGTTAAGCCATTTCTAAAACCAAACTGTACATTTGACAGCAAATTATGTGAATTTAAATGCTGCAGTAACCTTGTATATACAACCCTCACGATAACTTTAGCAAACACCGATGGCATAGAAATAGGTCTATAATTGTCAACATTATCCCTGTCTCCCTTTTTATAAAGTGGCTTCACTACCGAGTACTTTAATCGGTCAGGAAACCGACCACTCCTAAAGGAAAAGTTACAGATATGGCTAAGTACTGAGCTAACATACGTGGAACAATACTTCAGTATTCTGCTAGTAACCCCGTCATATCCATGAGAGTTCTTGGTCTTTAGTGATTTAATTATTAACTCAATCTCCCTCTTGTCAGTGTCATGGAGGAGCATTTCAGGTAACAGTCTCGGAACACTTTTTTCTAAGAGCGCTATATGATTCCCTGTTGGGACTAGGTTTCTATTTAGTTCACCTGCTATATTCAGAAAGTGATTATTAAGTACTGTACATATATGCGACTTATCAGTAACACGGACATCCCCACTACGCACTGATTCTATATTCTCGACCTGTCTCTGCAGACCAGCCACTTCCTTTACGACTGACCATATGGTTTTAATTTTATCCTGAGACTTAGCTATTCTATCTGCATACCACATACTTTTTGCCTTTCTAATAACTTTTTTAAGCACCTTACAATACTGTTTGTAATGGGCTGCTGCATTTAGATTTTGACTGTTTCAACGTTTTGATATAATTGCCACTTTGTTCTACAAGATATTCTTATCCCTTTAGTCAGCCACCCTGGCTGCCTGTTTGTGCTAGTACCCTGTTTTGAACGTTCTAACGGAAAACAACTTTCAAAGAGCACGAGAAAAGTCTTGAGGAAAGCATTATATTTATCGTCTACTGTATCAGCACTATAAACATCTTGCCACTCTTGTTCCTTGATAAGGTTTACAACCGTCGAAGGTTATCCTTTCTGGATCAGCTTTCCTAAAAAGTTGGTAACTATATTTAACATGTGTTGCAGCACAAAAATCTTTTAGACTTAAAATTTGTGCATCATGATCTGAAAGGCCATTCACCTTTTTGCTAACAGAATGCCCTTCTAATAATGACGAATGAACAAAAATATTGGCTATGGTTGTTCTACTGTTCCCTTGCACTCTCGTTGGAAAGAATACGGTTTGCATAAGATTATATGAATTAAGGAGGTCTACCAGCATCCTTTTCCTTGCACAATCACTTATACAATTAATATTGAAGTCACCACATATAACTAACTTTTTGTATTTCCTATAAAGTGAACCAAGAACCTCCTCTAGCTTTAGCAAAAATGTTGTGAAATCGGAGTCTGGGGATCTATAAATAACAACAGTAAGCAGTTTAGCTCCACTAAATTTAACCACACCTGCACAACATTCAAACACCTTTTCAGTGCAGTACTTTGAAACATCAATTGACTCAAATGGGATACCGTTTTTCACATACATCGCTACTCCCCCACACCGCAAAGAGCTCCTAGAAAAGCTGCCAGCCAACCTGATTATACTGTTTTGTGGCAAAATAAGCGCAGCCTTGCAAAAATTCGGTTTGCTGCTTTAACTTTGGACACCAGTGTAGGACTATAGTAAAAGTTACTATAGTGCTGCTTTGGGCCCTATCGTATACTTAGTCGCTTGTCGGGCTTAACTTATGAAGTCTAGGACTATATACTCTTCACCAGGAAGACAAAGAGGCAGAAACGTCGTCCATGTCTTTCTCAATATACCCAGCTATATTACAGAGGTCCAGACTGATAAAAAGAGGTTCAAGGTAACTGAAGAGCCTCGCGACGGTCGTGAAGCATCGACAGAAAGGATAACCTTCGACGGTTGTAATAGTAAAGAGAGTGTAACAACATGACCTACACGATAGGATCCGCCAGCGACGCCACACAGAGGACCAAGGACAAGATCTAAATCCAGGGTGCTGTAGACGGCTCCACTTAGAACTCACTAAACTCACTGTTTATGCAGGAGAGGGGCAATGCTAGGATGTATAGCTCATAGAGAGTGTTTAGCTTTGCTACCTATCGTGCAGCGGCTCGCCGGTTGGTGCCTCACCATCAGGAATTATTTGCTATTTCATGTTTATCCTTTTTGGAAGGTCTTTAATATATCTTAATGTCTTCTGTTTGTAATGCGTGTATGTTCTGTGATATTCAATGTTTGTACGAACTCTAGCGTTATAGTCCACCCTATATTTGTATAAACAACTGCACTCTCGGTGCAGTAGGTTCATTCTGTGCTGTCTGTATGGTGGTGTCCGTATCAAACGTGTTTCCAATGATTAGTGTTGTAATTCATTGAGAACACTGTCTTCTGATTTGGACTTTATTGTGGTTTCGACGAGACAATTTTACATTCAAAAACAAGTTTTAATGCGAAATAAAACTTTGTGTTTTTTATCATACCTTTCACAGATGTCCTTAATTTCACTAATGAGACTTATTTTCCATTGTTCCAATTGTCATACTTCCTTCTGCAGGAGTTTGTGCTGTCACAAAGTTATCCCTGTAATCTACTAATATAACTTTTTCGCTTTCCAATAGCTGATAATTTTTTTTCAAATCTTAACTCTTAAGCACAATGATGTGAAATATATGTTGTTTGACTCCACCTGCAAACAAACTGGCTTTCTAAGCAGCTCAACTGAAATACAAATATCTGTAGCTTCGATCATTAATGGTAGTGATAATCGAGCACACAGTTTAGCAGAGCTGGATGTTGAATGTTTACCATAGTTATAGAATATAGGTACAAAAAGCTAGGGCGAGATACTGTCACTAAGTTATATCCCAGTTACAAAGTTTCACAGTTTTCCGGTAAATAATTAGATGCTCATTACTATGCATAAATATGTAAAGAACTCTTGGGTATCTGGAAAAGTCGTACGGCAGCTCGGCAGTGTTATCACTGCTACAGTTTGCAAAACAGTTGGAAAGTAGCATTGTACGAAAAGTATATTCGTATAAAGATAACACAAAAGCGTTACGGTAAGGTGATTTGAGTAGTTAATAAACATATCGATTTTTGGACAGCTGAGTCCGTACTGATTGCTGTAGCACTGCCTCGCTTAATAGGCGCGATAACTGCGCTATTTACCACGCGACTGAGAGTAATTCTGATGTCTTTTACTGCACCCTGTCGCATACAACATAGGTAGCAAAGTTCCACTTCAGACAGCGAGTAGGTGGGCTGTTTCTCAGCCTTGAGAACCGGCTGAAATGCGTATTTCCTTTATCGACTCGGCGGAACAAAGCGTGCAGCAGACACCACACAGCCTTTTTGCTCGCACTAATGGCAATATTTTTTTTCATTTAAAAATCTAATTTGGAAATTATACATTACTTTACATCTCTCTTCCACTTACTTTGCGACTGTCACGTAAAGCGACACCGATTTTTAATGTCTTTGAAACAAAGAACTGTGAACAATGTCTGTAAATGATTCGAGGGAAGTTGCGAGCTGGTCCCTTTGTTCTCGGGAGCACGCATTACTTTTTATGTTATCTGCGGCTCTTGGAAAGGCAAGACAGCGACCTCTCATTAACGTAATAGCCTCCCAAGCAATGTGCGGGACACAACTGATTCGAAAGCTTAGCATTGTCTTCAGTGAACAGGAAACGGAACAGCTGCTTCCCTTTGAATGGAAAATACAATACTACTGCTACGAAATTACAGATGAAGGTATGCTGCATTAAAACGTTGTCACTGTAGAGAAATTATTATTTTATAGTTTTGTATGCCAGTGGCAAAAATAGATAACTTCGGTAATGTCGGCGACTTTTCTGTATAACATACAACTACCCCATGAATCACAGGCATTGCTGAGGTAGGTAGGCCTGCATGCATCAACGATATATTTAACCGCACTGTAGGTGCAACGATAACGAAGGGTTATCTGTGGAGAAGCCAGAGAACATGAGGGTCTTGAAGAGAGGCAGAAGTCTTCTCCGTAGCTGCACAGGCAACAATTTGGATGAATGACTGATATGACATTGTAACATCAGCCAACAGGAAATTGCTATACTGGAACGGCAAACAACTGAAAGCAAATAGATACTTCCGCCGTTACTTTTTGCAAGTGTATGCACGTATGCTGTATTTTTAAATAATGATGGCGTCCTTTTGGGTAAAACTTTTCGGAGGTAAAATAGTCAACCATTCCGATCTCTGGGCGGAGCTACTCTGGAGGTTGTCATCATAAGTTGAAACATAACTCGCGCTCTACAAATTTCAGGCTGACGTGTCAGATCACTTACTCATGAGTAGTTACTCAGAAGCGTTACGAGACGAGATAGTGATGTCACATCAGAGGCGCTTCCAGTGCTAGGCAGCTGGGCGAGTTACACTCAGTTTCACCCAGAGGAACACCCCCTTGCCCTTGCACCTGAGTCAGTTTTATGTGGTACTACATTCAAGATCAGACGTAACCCGATATCCGCTACTCAGTCGTCGGTCACTTGTGTGTGGTGCAATCAAGTTCATAATGTATTCTTAACCCCACCAACGCACATTTGGCGGAAAAATGAGGGCCACTCCTCTCCTCTGGACCAATAAGATTCAAGCTCCTCCCCCTACAGCTTTCATTACTAGGGAAACTGCATCAGCCTCGTCATTCGAGGCCTGTGCACCATAGTGTGAGGATCAGGTTTATTATAAACAAAGCAAGTTATGAATGATTATCAATAAATTTTTCTCTCTGTCGTTCAGTTGTACTCTGCAATGAAAAGCTCTGGTTCTTTTCTAATAAGTCCATAGATACAACAAATTAACTTATGGTTTATTATTAAAAAAAAACTTATTTCGGTGCAATGTGTTAACAACACTTTTTTCAATCTTATTTTATGGTTTCATTTACAGCTATTTGCAAAGCTCTCACATACAATAATTTTATCATTTGATAAATTATAGGGGTATATATAGAGTGGTCAGAAACATCCAGACAAGCTGATAAGGGTGTTGCATGGTAGGTTCTGTTGAAAAATAAATATTAGGAAGTAAATTCGATACGCTGCGCCAGATCCCAGTTAATTAGCATTGAAATCAGGCAATCAGCGCATCGCATGTGCAAATCAAGGGGCCCATCAGATACAATTAGTGTTGGTTGTTCTCATAGCGTCAATGATAGCGCAGGAGACAGCTCAAACTTCGGCTCGGGTTCGATCCTTACGACCATCCCATGTCCAATTTTTTTATCACTCTCTCGTTCGGTTTTACGAAACCAAACGAACAACGCGCTCTAATCTGTGCGTGCAACGGCCTGATTCGCTAACTTCAATGCTAATGAACACGGCAAACGCACAATGTATCTAAATTTTCTCGTAACAGTTATTTCTCAACACACCATATGTTATAAGACCCGTATAAGCGTTTGAGTCTGTTTCTGACAGCCCTATACGCATTTTTCTAACTAATAATATCAGGTGCATTTATGCTATTTCTTTATACTAAAATCTAGTAGAGATGAAAATATTTTTAAAGAATGTCATGATCGCCGCAGTTATCTGTTGATAAAACCTTTATTTAAACAACCATTTTCAGTCGGCTGACCATCATCATGTTTCTTTTTACCAAATTAAAATAATACCTAACTAGCATTAAGAAATAAAACAGTTACAAATACCGGGTGGTTATACTTAATGTTCTCCTATTTAACAAGTTATAACATGGAAACCAAAAATTTGGTATCATTAATGCCAAGGGCGTGGGGAAGAGAAATAATGCAGAATCAATTCAATTGAAACACTCTTAATGTACTGCTATGGCACATGATACCATCACATGCCGGTTCCATTACTGCTACAAAGGGGCTCGACATGGCGCCCATCAGTGTGCAGAAGAGTCTAAAAGCACAGGATTGCATTCTGCACATCAGAACGAAGCATGTACGTAGGTATGCTGGCTACTTCTCTTGATATGCTGCGCTTCAGATCAGCCCATGTGTGAATGTTCCCCTGGAAACCCTGTCCTTCAAGTAGCACCACAACCACAAGTTCAATGGTTCAAATGGCTCTGAGCACGATGCGACTTAACTTCTGAGGTCATCAGTCGCCTAGAACTTAGAACTAATTAAACCTAACTAACCTAAGGATAGCACACACATCCATGCCCGCGGCAGGATTCGAACCTGCCACCGTAGCAGCCGTTCGGCTCCAGACTGTAGCGCCTAGAACCGCACGGCCACTCCGGCCGGCAACCACACGTCACAGGTAGTAAGATCAGGTGATCGTGCCGGCCAAGCATGTGACAACGATCAGTTGATAATTCGATCGTCTCCGAATGTGTTTCGGAGAAGCAGGCAAACTTCACGAGCGATATACGGTGGGGCCCCATTTTGCGTGAAAACTGTTGTGTTCAGTGCGTCTCTCTCCCGTAGGGCGGATACGACATGCTGGCGAGGCATATCGCAGTAACGCTGGCTAGTCAGACTGCACGTCTTTGGTCCTTGAGCGCCAACCTGGTAAAAAATGAATGGGCCAATGATGAAGTTAGCCGTGAAGCCACACCATACGCTGACACGCTCACCATACAGACTAACTTCATGTACAGTGACTGGAGGTGAAGATCACCACACTCGGCATTTCGGTGTGTTTACCTCAACCGTCAGAGAAAAATGAGGTTCGTCTGTACATAAGATGGTCCAGGGCCTGCCCTCGTCACCTTCAATCCTTGCGAGAAACTGGAGAGCGAATTCAACACATCGTTGTGCGTCCTGTGGTGCAAGCTGCTGTACGATATGGAACTTGTACGGGTACCATTTGAGAATGGTTCGAAGCACGTCCCGTACAGTGGAGCACGCGATATTCAATTGTTGTGAAAGAGCACGCGCACTGCCTGATGATCGGGAATTCCGCGCAGCGTTGACTGCCATAGCATCAGCGATTTCATCAACCACCTGTGGTGCTACAGGCCGTCGTCCTCTTCCCTGAGCGACGCCCAGTTCTCCAGTTGATTCGAACTTCTCCATCATGCTCCGTGCAGGAGGTGGAGAACGAGGACCCTTACGTAATTATTTCAGCAGGCGATACTCTCGAAGTGCAGCTGCAGCATTATTGTTGTTTTGATAATAGAGCTTCACCAGTTATGCCCTGCGCCTTTTGTCCAGGCTCATGTAGACACGTCAGCAGGTTTACTGCGACTGGTCAGATGTGTGAGACTATGAACCACGATGACTAACCATGGCACCTGGTGGCCATAGTAGGAAGTGGAAGGTGGCGCTGTGACTCATGGAAATCATTCACCCCATACTCTGGACATTAATGCTACCAATTTTTGTACTCTTACGGTAATCAGTTTCCGTGTTATAACATGTTAAATAGTGAAAGTTTAATTTTAACACCATGGTGTATAAACTGTTTACCTCACAATGTAACAAAACGTCACATACTCACTTAAAATCCATTACAGCTTCATATTTGTCTAATATAAAATCACTGACGTCAGATAATAAAACCATGAAGTAGTGACTGAAAATAAAAGTATAACATACACAGTGATTTAAACCCGAAAGGTGTCTGTTGATTGAGGCACCCTTCGTTTCCATTACGCGTTTTTGCATATTGATTACAGAAGAGGTACTTGGGATATTTTCCGACCGAAGGCTGTTCGATATTGATATCCCTCGGTTGCTTGGGAAGCGCCTACATTTAATGTCGCTCGCTCTCTGGAGTGAGTATCTCAGCCAATGAACGCCTAGAGAATGGTGGTGGCACGTGTTCGCGTTGTGCCGACCGGGTTGCTTGGGAAGTGCCTAGATTTAATGTCGCTCGCTCTCTGGAGTGAGTATCTCAGCCAATGAACGCCTAGGGAATGGTGGTGGCACGTGTTCGCGTTGTGCCGGCCGGAGTGGCCGAGCGGTTCTAGACGCTACAGTCCGGGTCCGCGTGGCTCCTACGGCGCCGGTTCGAATCCTGCCTCGGTCATGGATGTGTGTGATGTCCTTAGGTTAGTTATGTTTAAGTAGTTCTAAGTTGTAAGGGACTGATGACCTCAGCAGTTAAGTCCCATAGTGCTCAGAGCCATTTCAACCATTTTTGTTCGCGTTGTATTTGAAGGGTGGACAAGAGGTAATAGCAGTATAACAGATGTAAAGGGTCAGTTGTGTGGCAGCACTCGCACTGAGCAGTCAGCCTGTTGTCAGATGTACGCAGTCCTAAGTTGGTTGGTTGGTTTGTGGGGGTTTCAAGGGACTAGACTACAAAGGCCATCGGTCCCTTTTTACACGACGATGAATACACCCAAGGAATAAAAACAAGCAACGTAGGGAACAGGGGACGACACAGAACAAGAAAGACACGGACAAAGACCTGAAAACAAGGAATTAAAAGCACACAGAGCTGTACAGTGGTTGGCCGACGATGGAAACAAAAAAAGAAAAAGCCTCCCACCAAAAGACACACTGAAAACCCCAATCTAAAACCGTAGGCCAAAGACTAGACTCAACACAAAAAAGACACAAACCCTCAGATCGAGCGATAAAAGCCCCCAGCGCGAATAAAACTCAAAACGAAGCCTGCCATTGCAGCGTTATCTGTTAAAAGTGCAGGGAGCTTATCAGGAGCCGGCCGAAGTGGCCGTGTGGTTAAAGGCGCTGCAGTCTGGAACCGCAAGACCACTACGGTCGCAGGTTCGAATCCTGCCTCGGGCATGGATGTTTGTGATGTCCTTAGGTTAGTTAGGTTTAACTAGTTCTACGTTCTAGGGGACTAATGACCTCAGCAGTTGAGTCCCATAGTGCTCAGAGCCATTTTGAGCTTATCAGGCAGCGCAAACTTCTGCCTGAACGCAGTTAAAAGCGGACGGTCCGGCAAAATGCGCACCACTGTCAATGCTGAACCACAGCTACAGAGAGGTGGGTAGTCTGGCACAATAAACAACCGTGCGTCAGCCAGGTGTGTCCAATGAGCAGCAGGCAGAGTACAACGGAGTTCTTGTGCGAGGCCCACAAGGAGGAGCGCCACACGCCGGTAGTCTCCTTGACGACCCGAAGTTTGTTGGGTGAAGGCAGGGTGCGCCATTCATCAGTCCATGTACCAAGTACCTTCTGGTGCAAAACTGACTTGAGATCACACTCCAAAAGGCCAATCTTCAAGGTCGGTGCACTAATAGCCTGTTTGGCCAAAGTGTCAACTCGTTCATTACCTGGGATGCCGACATAACCTGGGGTCCACGCAAAGACCACGAATCGGCCGCATCGGGTAAGAGTATGGAGTGACTCCTGGATAGCCATCACCAGACGAGAGCAAGGAAAACACTGGTCGATAGCTCGTAAACCGCCCAGGAAGTCACTACAGATAACGAAGGACTCATCTGAGCAGGAGCGGATATACTCTAGGGCGCGAGAGATGGCTACCAGCTCTGCAGTGAAAACACTGCAGCCAGCTGGGAAGGAATGTTGTTCAGAATGATCCCCAAGAGTAATAGCATAACCAACTCGACGAACAACCATCTAACCGTCGGTATAGACCACGACAGAGCCGTAAAACGCGGCAAGGATGGAAAGAAAGCGGCGCCGGAGGACCTCAGGAGGGACTGAGTACTTCGTGCCCTGTGCCAAATCCAGTCGGAGGCATGGGCGGGGAACACACCACGGGGGTATACGGAATTGGCCCGGAAAAGAGACGGGAGAGGGAAAAACTCAAGCCCGGAGAGAAGAGTCCGGACGTGAACCGCGGTCTTACACCCTGACCGGGGCCGCCGTTCTGGAAGATGGACGACCGACTTGGGGAACAGGAGACGGTAATTTGTATGCCCGGGCAAGCTACAAACATGTGCAGCATAAGCGGCCAGTAGTCGTTGGCACCGGGTCCGCAATGGAGGGACACAAGCCTCCACAAGCATACTTTTGACAAAGCTTGTGCGGAAAGCTCCAGTTGCGAGTCGGCCCCCCGCAGTGAAGTATGTGGTCAAGCAACGGCAACGCAGAAGGCGATGCCGAACCGTGAGCCAGGCTCCCGTAATCGAGACGGGACTGAATCAACGCCTGATATAGCCTTAGAAGCGCAGATCGTTCGGCACCCCAGCTGGTGTGGCTCACGCAGTCCGAAGTGGGCTTGCCATATAGTGCAGTGCATGTTACTATAACGTAGTCGATACTAAGTAGTTTTGAGCATGAACTGCATGTTATTATAAGTTGGCGCCATTAGGCAGTGCTGATGCGGAAGAGGCCGGATGGAAGTTGTTTTTATCAGACGAGCTGTGGTCTGACAATTTTGTTGCCATTCAGTTGCTGCGAAGGTGTACATGATACTGGAATTGGAAATGAGAGTGACTGCAACGTTAGTTTTGATAGTGCAAGCTATGTTTTTAGAAATGCTTTTGACAAGTACATATTGCTCCTGCCTATGAATTCTGCTCAGCAATCCTAGGTAAGAGATTAACGTATGCTTTTGTTGTAGCCTGGTGTGTACGTAGTAGCACTGTGACTGACTAGGTTTTCTGATGAACTACGTAGCAGAGTGACGATTAGGCTGAGCTCAATATTCAGCCTGGGTTACGTTCGCGCCAAATATTCAACCCTCGAATGGTATTTAATAAATCATTGTTTTCATTCACGAAATATGTGTGAAATATTTGTCTATTTTCTTAATACTGTTCACACAGGACTTGAGTTAAATGGAATTGTATTAAGTGTAGCAATCTACTTGATGCTTTATTCTATGTCACGATTTGTTGTAGTAATTATTGTAATAAACAAAAAGTTTATTCGAACTTTCTAAATTCTTTTAGTTGGTCAGATTAATCGTCCCATCTCATACTATTTCTAATGTAATAATCAAGAAATATTTTATGATTAACGGTAGTGTGGATTATTTACTTTCACTGCCTCAGTAAGACGTCTATGAAGAGTCACAATCATATATTAGGGTTAGTTTGGTAAAGGTAATTTACGTCACGCAGCAAAACGACGGATCTGCACCTACCGATTTCTTATCTCATTATTTTCATGTGATGTGACATTGTCACTGCACGTATGAGTAATTACATCCGTAAGGACAGAAACTGACCGTCAGGAGCCCACAGCGATTGCTTATTAAGAGAGCCACACCAGCGCAACTCTAAAATACTTACAGACTGTACCTTTGTACAATACGTACAGAGTGAGTCACTAGGTTTTCCCCCGGTTTCTGGAGGGTATTCCTCAGCTTGTATGGAATAAAAAATGTGAATAAAGTAATGAGATCAGATACATAATTAAGGAGCTACGGTAACTGAAAGATTCATGAAACTAGCAGAAAAATATTTATTGTAGGCTTCCACTATCGAAAATGCACATAATAATTAATTTAAACAATTTTGTAGCGGTCTCTTGCATTCAGAGTGGATTTAAAGCAAGTGTACAAAATTTCCTCTCTGCATTTGAAGGCAAAGACTCGCATGGGTGTGAACTGCGCTAGTGGCATGTCGTATTTTGACATGCTTGTTCCTTATTGACGCTGCGGCATCGAAAATGCGTTCTATCAATTCTTCTAGTGTTATCACCTTAACTTCGTACACGATGTCTTTCATCCACTCTCAGATGCAGTAATCTAGGGGTACTAAATCTGGGGATCTGGCAGGCCAGTTGATAATGCCCCCGAGACCTATCAATCGATGTGGGAATTGCTGATTAAGATAAGCTGTTACTACATGGTGGAAGTGTGCAGGTGCCCCGTCATGTTCGACATACACGTGGCGTCTTGTTTCCAGAGGAACGTCTTCAAGAAGCTGCGGTAAATCTTCTCGTAAAAAGTTACCGTACATCTGACCACTTAAATTTTCCGGGAGGATAAACGGCCCCAGTAACTCGCCACACACAACACCACACCAGACTTTGACATTTAATCTGCGTTGAAATTCAGATACTGGCGTGGCATGGGATATTTGTCTGCGCAGACATGCATGTTATGCATGTTGTTGATGCCATCTCTTGTAAAGATTGTCTCAACACTGAACATTATGAAGCGATAGAGCTGCCGATTTCCATGTAACCAGTTACAAAAGTGCAAACGGTTGGCACAATTACGTAGCTCCAATCCATAGCTCTAATCCGCTAACAATAACGTCCTTAGAATAGCTACCTTTTTAGTTCAATTGTAATTTCTACCTAATTCTAGGGCCTCCATATTAGCTTGTGCTGATTTACCATCCGTGCACAAAGTTTGTCGTGCGCTGCTGTTATATATGTCCTAATTCCCGCATCATCGCTTTTATCAAATGCTCAATTTGCTATTTGTGCGACAACTTTTGGCAATCAGTTAGGTCCCGATCCGTGTTAACTTTGTAATCCCGCTCCCATGCATAAGAATAGCGTTCTCTGGCCGCGCGCACGCGCGGTGATTTCGATAGACGCGCATGTGAGCAGCCAGCGGTGCCTCAGTTCGGTGGAGAGCCTGTGACCATTGTACGTTGGCTGGGGCGAGGCAGCACACACAAAGATAAGTAATATTATTGACTTGGTACATATGTACCGTGTATTTGTAAAAAAAATTATGGGGTCTTGTCCCTGTAAGTGTTTATTTTAGCCTTTGACTATACCCATTTAGGCATTGTGTTTTATAAAATTGTTCTGAAGAAGTCGTGGTTACCCACGCTGAAACCTAGGTAAACACCAGGTACTTTGTGCAACCGAGGCGGATTTTTATAATTATTTTATTACTATTTGTAGCAGTTCGTTGTGTCACAGTGGCTCTTACAGATTGCTGCTTCAGATGCAGTACAGAGCGTCAGAGACATACGCTGAACAATACAACTTCCTCTAGATAGTATCACGTAGCACAACGGAGCCCTGTCTTCTAGGGACCATACATTCTCGTGACCCCTGTTGCCAACAATCATTTACAGTGACTACATTCGCGCCAAGTCTTTCTGCAAAATCAGGGAAGGAGCATCCATCTTCTCCTAACCCTGTTACACGAACTCCTTCAAATTCACTGATCTACTGACAATGGCTTCTTTGTCGTCTTAAAGGCATTTATTACAAACATCAACTCACCACGTACAGTCTCAAGTCAACTAAGGCTTACGACCATCACAGCGCGTATTTAAAGGAAAACTAGTCTGCGTGGTCATAAAGCTCTACTAGCGCTGTATTAACACACCTACCAAGTTTTCATTTGTCGCACAAATCCTTATTGGTGTTGCGATTTTCCCCGTCATTGTAGCTGTGATACTTTTTTGTCACTGCAATTCGTGTGTTTGTTACCACGACTGCGGCTTTGGTATTCCGTATAATTTTCAAATATTGTGTGGGGAGACCATATATTTTACCGTCACACATGTAAGGTTCCTGTAGTCATGGGACATGCAGCTGTACTTCGCCCATCAACTCAATTAGTTCTGTGCTAACCTTCCATTCCTAAAAAAATTCGACTGTTTGATTTTCACGGAAGGTATCTTGTCGAAGCAAATCTTGTGGGTCGAGTTTCTTTCAAATCAATGTGTAACACAGTGACCTTGTCAAGCACAAAACGCACGTGGCTAGGCGACAGCATGTGTCTAGACCAGTCCTCACCACAAAGGAAGATAGAATAATATAACTAAACCTTTAATTCTCATCACAGATACAAACCCCAAATGAAATTCCGAATAAACTAACAATTAATGCAGAACAATCGACTGCTGAGCCACATTACTGAATTTCATTTCTAATTAAAGTAATTTTATCTGCACTTAATCCAAACGTATTTAATCACTTTTACGTTAAAAAATTAATTCACAGCAATTGTTCTCAGACATTTATTCAAAGACGAAAGTTATTGCTTGTAGATACTGAATAAAGCACTTCAGATGTTTATTAAAACGGGTTTCATCGGAATAATCAAACTCCAGGAAAGAGCCACATATAGGTTAATTATATGAATTAACGGTTCACGTTTCTACTGTTCTAATTATACTGTACATAACCTGTTTACTGCAGGCGATGGTTGTGGCGGACAGTAACTGCGGTTACAGTACCCATGATACGGCGTAACAATTTCCAGGAAAGGCGTCGCCTGCTCCGTCCGAGTGCTGCCTCCTTCACTGCTTCTTGCAAAATGTGTCTTCTCGCTCCCTCTCGCTCTACAGGTAGTTCGCCAAAACCCAAGCTACGTTTGACGCTTGTCACAGTAACTTCCGTAGAGTACAAAAGCACTCCATCTTTTACATTACACATTGTTCAAAGCGTGTACCATTTTATACAAATGACAGCTTGCACAAATATATAAAATTACACCCACAAACATTTCCATTTCGTTTATCTCTGACTAAATATTATTTAGTACATTATACGTTTCACATACTTTTTTGCATAAGGTACAAATATAAATTACCAAAGGACGCTAACACAGCATATATTACATTTCAGAAATAGTCTTTGCGTATCACAGTAGCGCTGCGATAAAATTTAAAGGCAAAAATTTGTATAAAGTAGTTGAGTGAATAATAGTGTTATACATGCCCCTGTTTCTATTATGTGTCCTAACAGATAAGCATAGCTAAAATATAGAAGAAAAGTTTTGTTCATCAGTTCATCTACTTTCAAGCCTTGTAACATGAAAACATTTTTCAACTTTCATACAAATTATACGAACGTTGTACACTGTATTTTCATCATACAATTTATCATATGAAAACTTGTATAAAATTTTATGTATTATTTATTGTATTACACACAGCACACAGATCTGTCATCAAACAGCTGTTGGAGTTTTTACACTTTCCTAACTACATATTTCCAGATCAGCTATGTTCGTGGGTCTTAGTTCATTTCTTGACTTCGGATACACCAGGAAATATGCATTTGAGTGTGGTATTCCTTGAATTTTCAAAGGACAGTAATAAAAGTACTTAAATTTGGATATCTCATGGTTTGCCTCACTGGAATTTTCCTGACCTTTCACGAGGGCTAAATCATCAATATTAAATTTTGTTAATTTTAATTTTCTATCATGCCTTTTGGCTCTTATTTCTGCTTTTCTTCTACTTAGCTCCCTTACCAATTCCTTTATTTTCTAACCACATCTATCTCTTTGCCGGGTGGATAGTCTAATATTTCCTCTATTAGACTCTTACTTCTGTAACCTACCGTAATTTCTTTAGGAGTGCAGCCAGAGGATTCATGTTGTCATAAATTCATCATTACCTCCAATTTTGTAATAAATTTCCCCCAAGTTCTATGATTTTGATGACGATAAATTCTACATAGTCTTCCTAACTCCCGCATATAGGTTTCACAGGATGGGTGGTAAGATGAAATGTGTTTTACTTGTACTCCCGTTTTTCCATACCTTCTAACCATAATTTAGCCATAAACGGTGGACTATTGTCAGACAGTACTCTTTTTGGTATTTCTGTTTGTCTGAACTACACCAGTATTTTTTAAATACCGGTTTAGCTGTAACTTTTCTGAGAGGATAAAGTGTGGTGTCACCGCCAGACACCACATTTGCTAGGTGGTTGCCTTTAAATCGGCCGCGGTCCGTAGTATACGTCGGACCCGCGTGTCGCCACTATCACTGATTCCAGACCGAGCGCCGCCACACGGCAGGTCTAGTCTAAAGAGACTTCCTAGGACTCGCCCCTGTTGGACAGCCGACTTTGCTAGCGATGGTTCACTGTCTACATACGCTCTCATTTGCCGAGACGACAGTTTAGCATAGCCTTCAGCTACGTCATTTGCTACGACCTAGCGAGGCGCCATATTCAGTTACTTCAAGAATGTATTCTGAACAGATAATATTGTGACTCATGTACCGTCAAGAGCGACGTTCATCATTAATGGCTTAAAGTTAAGTATCAAACTAATTACGTCCGCTTTCTGAATTCTAATTCCTTGTCATGTTCTAGACCTCATGTCAGTATAGTTCTTCCCTCCTCACGCCAGCCTGCGTGAGCTAAAACGCGTGCATTTCTGCCTCCTCTAGTAACACTGTGTTGGCTCTTCTGCCAACACAACATAAAGTTTTGTAAGTTGCGAAAAATTATCTAAAATTACAAGCACGTATGTGAAATTTCCAGTAGTTTTTGTTTGGGGCCCATAACTATAAATTATCTTCCTGTTTGAGGCTCTGCATAGCTCCTCTGTTAGAATTGTCACTTCAGCGCAAGATTTTAATCGTTATGTAACCTTCTTCAATGCATTAGTCCCAATTTTGACCACAATTTTTATTTTCTCATAGTACTTTTGCGCTTCACAATGTCCATATTCTAAATGGAAGTAATCAGTTAGTTCTACAGCAAATTATAATGGCCCACAAACTTGCCATTCTTCACTATTATTTACTTTTCTAACATGCAGTACACGTTTAGAGATTTCATATAATTTTGGTATTTCTGAACAATCATCACAGTCAGATTTGATCTTCACTGGTTTCCACACTTCGTCTTCGTTTGTAAGCTTCTCATATTTTTACATGTAGTAGCTGTTTCTCTACTACTAGCTACTTCTCTCAAATATAACAACTTAAATATTCCTTCGTCATTGTTTTCCAGATTAGTTTGCTCTTTGCCTGCAGGCACCCTCGAAAGTGCATCTGCAAACTGATTTTTGGGTCATTTTACATAAAGTATCTCATGGACGTATTGCTGCGAAGGTAAGGGCTTTATGGTCTGTATGTATTACAATCTTGTGTCCCGATAAATAATTACGATACTCTTCAATCTCCAAATTATGCCTAATGCCTAATTTTCGGAAATAGTGTAGTTTCGTTCATATTTTGTTAATGTTCTGTAGGCAAAAGGAATGGTTTTGTGAACAATTTCACCTTAATATCCCGTTTCCTGAACGATTACTACTCCTGCCCCATAGTTACTAGTATTTCTATACATATGGAATGGTAATGAAAAATAGGGTGGTGTAAAATGTTGTTTGTAAGCAATTCCCTTTTTATTTCTTTAAAATCACTTTAGCATCCATAGGTCCAAACGAATGAACTGTTTATTCGTAACAAGTTGTTGAAAACTCGGCTATTAAATGTTTTAAACTTTACGATTTTTTCATAGAATCCGCATAAACCTAAAGAAAATTTTTAACTGTTTCCTATTCTTTGGAGGACCCCTTACAATAGCTTTTATTTTCTCATGGTCCTTCTCTGTTCACTCTGTTGTAATAATATGTCCTAAGAATTTAATTCCTTTTCTTATCAGTTCACATTTTTTTAATTTCAGAGTCATTCCTCCTTTCTGCAATGCAATGTATATCTGTTCCAGTAGTTCACAATGTTCTTTCCATTGTTGTGTACCTATTTAGAAATCGTCTACGTAAATTGTGTGCCTACTGCTTTATTCTCTTCCTAACACTAAATCTACAGCACGTATTAATGCTCGCGGTTACTAGTTTTCCTCATCTCAATTAGAATAATTTCGCTCCCTACTGCCTTTTCCGCGAATGTTAGAGGAAAATCTTCCTTTACCTCTTCCTCTGTGAACAGTATTAACCTGATATTGGTTACCAACGTGTGTTCGCCGTTGTTGTTATTTCAACTGTTCCTACTCTTGTCATTCTGACGGAAATTGTGATTTTCTCGCCAGGGATCTTCGTCAATTACTTTTTTCTAAAAATTATGAAAAAGTTCGATGGTGACGATCCACATACCTTCCCGAGTTCCCACATAATTTCAGAATTACTCCTATGATTCCTTAAGCGAGCCAGCTTCCTAAAACATGAGTCGCAAAATTCTTTCATTGTCTTTCGGCGCTTACCTTCGAACATTCTAACCATTATAAATTCACCCCAGAGACTGATTTGTATTTGCTCGGACCAATATTCGGCCGAAAACTTTTGTCTAGATTCATCGAAGGTCATTGTTTCAGTGCATAGGTTAAACCCCATCGTTTAGCATTTCCTGTTAAATCACTAATCACAATGTTTACTTTTTACTGGGCTATTACTTTTTCAGGAAATAACCTTTCACATTTCTTCATAAAGCCCACAGGGAATAATCCGCTGTGTTTTCGATAAGGGTAGAATTTTTCTTCGCCCTCAAGCACCTTGTTATATGCTGTTCTGCCTACAACATAAGTACTGTTACACTTGATTTTTCTTTCTATGTAACTAATTTTCTCCTGAATACTGGAAGTATTACTACAACACTTCTTCTCACAATGTTCTACTTTGTTTTCTAGAGTTTTATGAGTTTCTTGAACAGTTATTCCCATTTGAGACATGTGTTCTTGGTTTAGTTCAGTCATTCCTTTCTATACCTGGGAAAGCTTTTCCTCAGCTTTTGATTCCACCATAGGATCGATTCTTGTATTTTCTCTATATCAGTTTACAATCTACTATTAATGTCACCAATTTCTTTTTGAATTGTACTAACAGATTCATTTGAATTCTTTACATCATTCTTTATATTAATGAGTTCCTCAGTTAGGAAACCTGTTGTTTTGTTTACTTTTCCTAACTTTTGGTTATTCGTTACATTTTTTCACTCAGTTTTTTAGTAACTTTAGCCTGTTTCTCGCTAATTTTGGAATTTTTCGTATATGCTTTTAGTGTTTTAGACTGTGTTTGCATTTGCTCATTCAGAATTTTAGTATTATTTGTTTTGTGTTGTTAGCTGTGTATTCACACTGGGTAGCAGTGCGTACAAATGTACCGATAGTTGCCCATTCTGCTCAGTGATATTTTCTACTCCTTTGTGTTCTTCCTCTGAATCTACTTTTTCCTTCTTAATCTGAGATGGGCTTAACAGCATAAAAGTTTTGTCCCCATGATCCACATTTCCTAACTTTTATTTCTAACAGCAACACCGATCCCTCTGGGTCCTGCCCATTATCACTGTTTACAGGAGTCCCCTCACTTTTATCCTCCTGTTTTACTTACCTATACAACATATTCTATTTTTTTCATTTTCAATTATTGATTAAACCGCATATATTATTATATTACTGCTCTATCGTTCTCCTAATTGCTACAACAAATTCGTGCCCCTGAAACCTCTGTACTTCATTCAAAGGAAACTACCTGTCTGTGATGTGTACAACAATACTAAACTACTTCTGGACTCTTTAGTACAGCGAAAGGTCCTGTCACCAGCTGCCACATATAACACTGTACTTCTACAGAACAAATAGTCCTCGTATAATGTCAAGAATAAATATAATCTTGAGGGTATGGTTCTAGGAAAGATAAGAATTGTTAGCTACTACACCCACATACATACATGTTTTTGATCATTACTATAAGCAAAAGAAAAATAATAAATTAGCCCTCGAGGACTTTCATGTTTGATTTTGTATAAGCGACAAATTAAATAATTGAATATTCTAATAGCATAAGCAATTTCCTGTTCATCACTTTTTGTACTTTGTAATTCAGTATTTATGCGGAACCATACTTTAGTGTTACTAAGCCATATTACCGAATATCACTTATAACTGAAAGAATTTTATCTGTGCTTTACTCAAATTTTTATTAATTCCTTTCACTTTAAGAAATTATTTCATAACAATTATTTTGAGAGATATATTCAAAGACGAAAATTAGTGTGCTTGTAGATACTGAATAAAGCATTTCTGATGGTTTTTAAAACAGGTTTAAAAGGAATAATGAAACACCTGGAAAGGACCATATATGTGTTAATGACAAAGAATAAGCAAAATTTTATGTTATAACACAAAAATTGTTCAAAAGAAGTGAATTTTGAATTAATGATTCAGGTTTCTATAATTCTAATTATACCGTGCGTAACCTGCTGGCAGCAGGCCTTGGTTGTAGCGGATAGTGCTGGCGGCTACACTATCCACGATACGGCGTACAAGGTTCTTGAAGTATGAACTAATCGATTTTTCTTGGCGTCGTTTTAACATCCATAACATAGCCCAACAACTTGTATCAAAGCCTTAATAATTCAACAGTCGTCAAAGGCATCGCCTGCTCCGTCCTAATGCTGCCTCTTTCACTGCTGCCTGCAAAATGTCTCTTCTCGTTCCCGCTCGCTTTACAGGTAGCGTGTCAAAACCCAAGCCACGTTTTACGTTTCCCACAGTAACCTCCATACAGTGCAAAAGCACTCTATTACATAACTCATTTCCTACACATTCTCTAAACATGTACAAATGACAACTAGTACAAATATATAAAATTGCACCCAGAAACATTTTCATTTTGTTAATCTATGACAAAATATTGTTTAGTAAATTATACGTTTCACATATTTCCTTACATAAGCTACAAATACACATTAGCAAAGCATCCTGCCACTACATATATCACATTTTAAAAATAGTATTTGCGTATCACGTTTATGTTGCGATAAAATTTAAAGGCATAGTAATTTTTATAATGTAGATGAATGTTTGAATTATAGTGTTGTACACGTCACCCAATTTGACGGCCAGAAGTCGACCACTCCAGGCGGCCAGCATAACAGGAACGGTCCCACTTCTCACCCCTGTTAGTCTGGCTAGAAGAACCTTTTTTGTGTACCGCGGAGGTGTGCGGTAGCTCTTCGATGAAGTCCATAAATAACCTGGGCGGCAGCTTTCCAGCCTAATCCATTGCTGTTCCTTCAGGTGCCAACATCGCAAGGTTCAGTGTACGGCAGTTAACTCCATTTAATGGTTACTGCATCCCATCACCTTGGGAACAGCCTAAGTTGGACATCCGCGAACCACTCGCGATGTCTGGAGTTTTTAAGCACATTGGAATTGCAATAGCTGCGACTGTATTACCGCCCGTCTGCGCTGCGAGAAACTGTGACTGCAGGTTGACATGTAGTGTGGTAAGCTGTTTTGGCCGACCCCTGTTACTGTAATCGTAAGCGAGACCTATGATTAGTTTCTTCTGTTATAGTGATATCTGTTAGTTGAATTCCGTGCTCTCTCTGGGAACTGGTTTTTATTTTGAAGACTGTTTGTTGTGAGAAGTAGCGTACCTTTAACTTGTCCAACAGTTGGTCTAATGTATGTAAATTTTTAAAGGCTACCTCTCATTTCAACTAAACTCCATGAAGGTCCAACGGTGCCGACCGGCCGCCGTGTCGTCCTCATCCACAGCCGTCACAGGCCGCTCTTCCGACTGTATGTCGGTTTACGAGACCGGAGTCACTACTCCTCAGTTAAGAAGCTGTTCAGTTTGCCTCACAAGGGCTGAGTGCACCCCGCTTGCCAACTGCGCTCTGCAGATCGGATGGTTACCCATCCAAGTACCAGCCCAGCCAGACAGCGCTTAACTTCGGCGATCTGACGGGAACCGGTGTTACCACTGCGGCAAGGCCGTTGGCTACATCGCATTTACATGTTCATTTTTGGTTACATGTTTCTCCAGATTCTCCCGGCTTTAATTTTCTGTACCTTCCCTGTTGCCCCATGAAACACATGCAGTAAGAAACGTAGTCTTACGTCAGGGACAGGAGATGCGCAGGTAGTGATCTGCTAGGTAAGAATGTTAGTTAGTGCTTCTTTGGTACTCTTCTGCAGTTACATCCACTAACACCCGAAGGCTACAGATGTGTGACCGTGGCAGGACCGACTACATATCACAGACACTATAATTTCTCTTTGTCCTGGTCACGAGTTTAAGTCACTCACTCCACCTACTGATGTTGGCTGCTCTAGGCCGAGTCGTAGCAGTGACAGGCATGGGAATTGTTTACCACTGCCCTTACTGTGTAGGTGGCGACCGAAATTAACTTTTAAATTCAGAAAGAGGGTAGAGTTTATTACTGTTCTCTCGTTACAAGCAGCAGTAATTTTACCACGAGGGAACGCTTGCAGATCAGTAAAGGTGGTCTGGCAGACGGAGAAGTACAAAGGCTGAACACCTCGTGCTGCACACAGCCCCTTCCCCCGCAAATAACGAAACGCGGCCTTTGTACTGAATCGGGCCCGGCTAATAGACAACCACTTCGACGCTCTACAGCTCAAACCACAACCGCTTGTCTCACTTATGACCAACATTGCAGCCAGCAACGCCACAATTGACGAGGACGACGCCTCCGCCACCATCGCCACTGCACGCCAACCGAGCCCAGAGCGGCCAACAGTGTCACCGGTCACGTAGACACTAACACGCCGCCCTCGGCACACACACGTCAAGGAGATCACTGCGCCACCGCCAACACTGTAAGTTACAGATGCAGACAATAACTAGGCAAAGAACGCTTTACGTTCAGATGTTGCTGCAGAGTGACGCAAGCTATACTGAGCCACTTTCTGGCAGTGATTGCAAATCAAAGCAAGGACATGTGTGCACTGTTACGGAAGTAAGATGCGCTGAGTGCAGAACTGCGGACTGACTTGAGTGCAGAATTGCGCGCAAAACACAAGGAACTAATTTCGGAGTTTAATGATAGGTCTGAACAGCAGTCGCACACAGGGGAATAATTTTGGAGCCAGCTTGAGGTACATGCTGTTGAGTTGCAGAAGCAGGGGGAGGTGCCAGACCACGTTTTGTTTGAAAATAACGTAGCGTGGGGTAACATGGACGAAAAGCTCCGTTAGACAGACGTTAAGTTCTATGGGGTTGATGAGCAAGTAGTAAATGTCGCCTTTGAAACTGAAGAGCAAAGGACTAAGCTTCAAGCGCTGAGTGTATGGGTTGGGGCAGTCCTGCATGGTCGTTTCTGGCCACATCAAAATGTTGAGAGACTGCCGGGCGCTGTCACTTCTGATACAGAGTTATGCTGCCCAATGTTCTTAGGGAAGATGATCTTTATTACTTGTTTGCTATACTGGATATGATGTGACGTCGAGTACGGCGGTTGAGGGCTGTGTAGAGCGTTTTTTCTTTGGTTCCATCCAAAGTGGGTGTAGTCTAAGCATGTAAATGTGCTATCCCACTGAGCTGGCGAGAAAAGCTGAGAGAAAGTGAAGAATTCGCTCTTGTACTGACGCTTCTCTAGTAAAGAGCAGCAGGTCTTTATTTAAACGGTGAGACTTGATCCTTTCCTAGTGTGCCATTTAGAGCCTGTGCGAGTCACCATCTGAATCGTCAGAGGTACTGTACCTTGCATCATGCACACAACGTGTGGGTGTACTTATTTGTTTTGAGTCAGCCGTCTAAACATCTGACATATTCTGTCATGCATAGTCGTGTTATGGAGACAAATTGGTTTGGCAAGCCAGCGAACAGTTCCACCTGCACACTGGAATTCACCAGGGTTTCAGAGGCTCATAGGGAAGTACCTGCTTTCCAAATCAGCCGAATGCGAGACCGCGTATTTGTGTACTTCCGAGCACGTACTTTTAATAACATTGTCGCTGTCCATGACTTCAGTCGGCGACTGCGCCGTGCTGTCCCGCCCTCACCTGCAGAAGAGTAAAGTATTTGCTGCTACGGCGTAGGGCTCCAATATATGCTTCTCAGCACCCTGTTCTTTGGAACCATATTTCTCTTTATGGAATAGTAAAGTACAAATGCCTGATAGTAGCATAGTTTTTGGGCCATACCACAGATTCACATTTATGAAGTCAAACACAGCGATTAGTTCTGGTTAGTGTAGTGTGTTGATCCTCAGTGGATCCCTTTGTTAACCATAGACCCCATATTATTGAAATCGTTTGTCAAATAAAAATGTTTGTGTGGCGTTTCTTTAGCCACCTTTTGTTATGTGTCGTTAAGAAAGAATAAATCAATTGTTATTTAGACCACATCCCCTCCTAGTGTTCTGATTAACATTACCTTTGTCATCTTTATTAAAGTCTTGATTGCAACTGAAAGAGCTGAACCTTGCAAAAGTCTTGATTCCAACTGAAAGAGCTGAACCTTGCACAGTACTCTGGAATATAGGTTTCAGTCAGCGCGGGAAGCGATACATGGAATCTGAGTTAAAATTGGGGTCTAATGAAGCTGATAAGATTACCAGAGCAGTGCCTGTCCACCGAATTTCTGAGTCTGGGATGGGACAGCTGTTATCTCACAAAGCATAAGGGAGGAGAACGCTAGGAGCAGCCGCTCCGAGTTCGCACATCACAGAGAACGGCCGCCTGTCTGTAGGATTAGGCTCAGTTGCCGGCCCTTTGTCGACTGGCGCAGGGGCAGCCGCACTTAGCTCAGCACTAGTGTCTGTGTCGGTCGGAATGGTTTCTGGGTCAGACCGATCAAATAACACTAGGTCTATAGCTTCCACTGAGAGAGCTGCTACTTTTCAGGTGGGAACTAGCATTCTGAATTAGATTAGAGAAGCATAACCCTGTAATATTTCTGGCTTTACAGCCATGATATTCGGCTACGAGAAGCTCTTTAGAGCAGCTGAGAAGGCAGCAGTCGCAAGATGACGTAATGTGGTGCGACGTACCGATGACAAATGGCTGGTTCGGTACGAGTATCGTGAGAAAGACCGCCAAAATTGTGATCCTACTCTGAGATTGGATGCTGCATTGGGAAAATGCGCTCCGAACTGATAATCTTTTGTTATAGGTATTAGTAAAACAAAATAGTGTATGTACTTGAATTTCATATTGAAACATCTCTGAAGAGCGCGGTGTCATTCCATTATTTCAAAAGTATTAATAAGCAGCAGAATAATAAAAAACTGCTAAACGAAATGGCAGACGAGACACTTCGCTGATCTTCGGATCGTGCATAACTTGGATGGCGGGCGAGGTGGTTCGTCTGGAAGATCACAGCTGGATCGGCAGTGTCGGAGGACAGACATGTTGTCTGCCACGGTCATTGTCAGCTAAGGCTTTATTAACAATTTCTGGTTATTTGGAAATGTGGTTGAGAACAGTGTGATAGCAATTACAAAATTATGTAGTTCATTATTTTGTTGAATGGAAATTATTTATGACTCTAAAGTGGATTGTAATTGTGCAGTTTCTCGTGTTCTGCTAATAAAAAGCGAGTGGTATCCCGCATAAACAAAGTATTTGGAAATTTAATCCCTTCTGCAATATTTGTTCCTCGCTGAGATTTTATTGTAGCCTCAAGATAGAGGATTTGTGCAGGGGACATCAACTACGGAGACTGCAGATGGCGAACATTAATTAGAACTTATGCATTCCGCTCAGGGAGGTAGATGCAAATAGGCACCTCTCTGGTATCGCAATCTTAGAACAAATGAGGTCAGTGACATGTCATCTGTGGTAACACAGCGGAGGCATGAAGGACAAGTTTTCGAGGAAACGGGTTTAGCATGCGCTAGTGTATATCACACTCACGCTCGCTCTCTAATACTCTCTTTTTCAACTTGCCGTAAACCCAATCCTTTGAAAGCTACAACCAGCAGTTTGTGCAACAGACTGTTTCTACCCCTAACAGGGAGCGCTTTAGTGGAATGAATTGAAAAATCCACCCTGTGCACTTCCTCCCAAATTTCTCATATTTGAAAGAGTCTGATAACATCACACAACGGCAGTTACTGAACTCCTTTGGAGAACACCTCGTATCTGAGGCAAGCCTGTAATGGCAAATAAACGAGCGATCCTGTACGGATTTTATGCAGTTGAGCCGTGAGTTCTTGGCTCAATACCGAAACCCTGAGCGTCAGCATAGAGTCAGGCGGTGTCTGATGACGGGGCTGCATTACAGTCCAATTGGCGGGAGTCTGCACAAGCTTCGGCTGTACGGCACATGGAGCCGCCAATGAACCCTGAGGATATGATTCAATTAATATACCATAGGATGGTACAATGGGCGAGGCGACAGTTATCAACTGTCCAGATCGTCAGTATAGAACAACACTTTTTGAAAATATTGTTGGCACTCGACAGCCTCCACGACAAGAGAAACAGTCGCTCAATACGCATCGTAGGAACAGGTCGCAGCAATGTCCGACCACGTAATCAAAACTCTACTTCTAATAGGACCAGAGAAGTCATCGGTTAGACAGGTCGAGGACAAGGCAGCAATTCCCACAAGAATCATCATTGTGACAGGAATATTATCTCAGTACAGTGTTTTAATTCGAAGAAACGGAAAAGCAAGAACAACTTATGAGTTAAGGAGCATTTCTTTCTCATTTAAATATATGACCGAAAGAGTCAGCCGTCAGGAATTGTGAAACGAACCCTGTCGTCCAGGACTGTGTGCCGCCGGCCGGTGTGGCCGTGCGGTTCTAGGCGCTTCAGTCTGGAAGCGTGTGACCGCTACGGTCGCAGGTTCGAATGCTGCCTCGGGCATGGATGTGTGTGATGTCCTTAGATTAGTTAGGTTTAAGTAGTTCTAAGTTCTAGGGGACTGATGACCACAGATGTTAAGTCCCATAGTCCTCAGAGCCATTTGAACCATTTGTAACTTTATTTGTTTGAAAGATATAGTGAATTTAAATTATCAGTATTTTCAGTTAAGCATCAGATCATCATTTCTTCCGCACAAAACACATTGAACGATGACAGCAAGACACCTTATTGAATCACTGGGCAACAGAATATTTGTTGTAAAGTTTCGTGCATAATAGTTACTTTTGTTCTTTATTTATTTATCAGAAAGCACATTGGTGCAAGGCTATTGACCATGACATTCAAAGTTAAGAAGGATATTGTATTGGTTTTATGGAAAAGAATTTAACGTTTATGATGTAATGGATATTATTGTTACTTTATTTGGAACGTGAAAGTGATCAAGCTTTGATTATTTAAATATGTTAAAATGCAAAGTAACGTAGAATAAGCTTAGCCAATCAAATGGACGGCTTCAGGAAAGGGAATTGCTCTAGTCAGTTGAGCGAGAATATTCGGCGCGCGGGAAACGCGGCCGGGGACGGGCAGAGGGCAGTGCTGGTAGAGACGAGAAAGCGGATAGTTCGGCTGGAGACACCACAGTGAACAGTCGGAATGAGACGCGAAACCGGACAGTCGGTCTTTAGGCAGCTAGGAAGTGAAACGACTAAGAAAATTTCGCGTTGTGTGGTATCGCGGGACTTAGTCTCTGAGCGGTGAGCAGCCACGCGCCTGGTGTGATCCCTAACTTTTCGCGTAGATAACTTGTATTTCGCGATGAGATTGTGATTGATCGAACTGTGTCAAATGCATATGTGCTCGAGTGTAACAGTAACTCTAAATATGGTCACTTTCACTATTAATTTGCTTTCTGAATAAACATTATCTTAACCAAATCGCAACTGTGTGGCCTACATCATTTAATGGCCGTTACTTTAGTTCCCGATATTATTATTACTGTTATTATATGTTATGTTAACTTTGTATTTCGCAAACTTGCCATCAGTCAGATAATTTAACCAAAGAATCACAGGTGTCTAATTTAGGGCGTGCGGTTCAACCCCTAGACGAGTTTGAGCCAAGACATTTCGACGAAGAGGAACCGCATGCGAGCCCGAACATCTTAGGGATGTTAGCTCGCAAACTGTCGCCAGGTGCCGCATCACAACAATAACGAGAATACACAACAGACAGCGGCTGCTTTCGTTACCGAAGTCGCGTCAGAAAAATTACAATAACACTCAGTTTACTCCTTCAAGTTGTGTGTAATGATTCGCGGAAGGAGGTGAATGCCCTTTGAAAGATTTGTTGACAGATGAACTTCTCGCATCAGAACACGCGTACCATATGACAACGTCGGCTATTGTTCTTGTGAGGTGTTTGCGCCGTTACACTGATACGTTCGGTAACCACAAAGGGATTTTGTCTTATAACCGCCCACATTTCACATCTCGTACCTGGATCGTCCACATGCAGCAGCGAGGAACCACTATTAACTGGAAAAGTTGTTACTTTGCAGCCGCTATCCCAGCCGACCGGTGTTTCCGCGAAGTAGGCTCTGAGCACTATGGGACTTAACATCTGTGGTGATCAGTCCCCTAGAACTTAGAACTACTTAAACCTAACTAACCTAAGGACATCACACACATTAATGCCCGAGGCAGGATTCGAACCTGCGACTGTAGCGGTCACGCGGTTCCAAACTGAAGCGACTAGAACCGCACGGCCACACCGGCCGGCCCGCGAAGTAGGGAACATGACACTATTCTACTCGGCATGCTAAGTGGATGCAGTATATCTCGCTTTTCGAAGAGATCACTGACAGTTTAATCCTCTATTCTACAGGCTATTCCCCGGTCGAGCTTATTACGTCCGTCAGAGCCCCGGCTCAGTTACGTTCTTCCCCAGGAGAGGAATTACAAATAAAATTGTCAAACCCGTAACAAGAAAGAGGAGGAAGGTAGCTCCCCGGAAGGCGCCCCGTAATTGCACAGCCGAGCGTCTGATCTCTTAGAAAACTAAGTAGCCAAGTTCTGTCAGCTGTATGACGGTCCCTACAAAGTAGAAAAAGTTCTAGGAGACAACTGCTATTTAGTCGTCGACCCAGATACCGGCGCCGGGAAGGAATACAGAAAATTGCAAGTATCAAGCTCAGGTAGACCCCTTCACATCCTCGATTTAATGTAAAACTCCAGGTCAGAATTGTAGGGTGTGTATTTGTAAGATGGTGTAGTCCATTTAATCTTCATTTCCTTAGAGATAAAGGTTGAGGTAGTGACAATTTCCCGTTATGCGGCGTGTGCTTGAAGTGATGTGTTCCCTAGTTATAAGTGGTGTTGTGATTTATGTAACTGTGAGGTGGTTAGCAGGTACTAAGAAGGAAACCGAGGAGAAATTTACAGAGTTCAATAAGGGCAAATGACAGATACCACTGGGAAAAGACTTGGGGTGTAGTGGAAGAGTGGAAAGCAGGAATATAGAGCACATATCACGCAGTGGCAGTAGGTGGCAAGGGTATTAACAGAGTGGAGTTTGTTCCCCTTGAGGCAGGTGGCACTGGGAAAGTGAGAACCGTACATGACGGGCTTGATCGGCACAAACATAAACCCCGCCCCGGCTAACATTTGCAGAGACAGATAAGGTTTGAGAACCAATCTGTAACGCCAAAGCCTTCACAACAGTGTCGAGAGGTCTGATTGAAAGACATGACCAGCAGACAAAAACACTCGTCCATTACACGCACACACGCTGACACCACTGTGACTGAGGCCACTATCTAGAATCAGAACATAGAGTTTTTATGATGTTAACGGTACGCTGTTAAAATAGATGAAGGAGGATGATATGAGGCATTAAACGTCATTTTCTTGTATTTGGTTTTTATGCCAAGGTATGTCGAACCGTACGACCAGAAGACAGCTGAAGGAATTCATTTCGAAGAATGCATAGTAAGAGGGGTAAAGTTTAATGTGGGGGAAAAATTAGATAAGAGGAAAGGTCCGCCAGCGATGAACAATCAGGATATCAATATTATGGCGTTGGTCTCGACGAACTGTTCGTTCAGCGATTCTAGAACATAGAAAACGTGGAAAACACTGATCTTTGTGAAGGGGAAAGACGCCTTGTGTTGAACTAGTGGGAGAGAAGAGCAAAACAACAAACGTAGAGTAGAAGGGAATACTATGGTAACACTGTCCTAATCTAAGAGACGTAACTGAGACGAAGTTGACAGGTAGGACAAATAGTATAGCGGTATCGGTATAGAACAGACAGCCTAAATGCTTAATCAGCCTAACAAAGGAATTATGTTACCTTAAGATACTGTACGAGTGCTGGGCGCTCGAAAGTTGAATTAGTATGATAGAGACCACAAGTCTGATTAGATAAGATTAGTAGATAAGAAAATGATGTCATTAAGATGTATATTTTTGTGTTAATTATAAGACGTTTCACTCTGACGCTTGAAGACTATGAAAGGACATTCCGCAACTGGGCCGCAGCAGCTTGTCTCTCGCCTTACACTTCCTTAGAGAACGCTGAAAACATATGTCTGTGTTTGAATTATTAACCTGACGGCTTATTACAGAGTGGCAACAGCTGGTGTCAATGGCTCGCCTCTCACGGTCGCGGACCAATGGACTGAGGCACTAGAATGGTGTTTCTGACCCGCATACAAAAGACTGGAAATCTTGTTGTGACGTGGTAGGGGCAGTGAAAATGGCAGTGATCGCTGCCGGACCAACCTGCTCGCCGAATATCCCCTCCTGTGGCACGTTTCCGGAGTCAACGGCAGGATGAGCCCCACCATTTACCTTACCGAGTATTGTGAGTGCCATTGTTTGGTGTAAAATTAAAGTGTCAGTCGAACCCCTTGTTCAGTGATTCTTCCAGTAAAACTAAGAGTTTAATCTAGTGTAGTGATATCGGTCGAGTTAATGGCAGTCGTTACAGCGCTGACAAATACTATTTATGGGAAGGGTCCCTCTATGATCACGCTGTCCTCCTTCTCTCAATGAAATAAAAATAAAAAAAATAAAGCGAATGGAGACAATACTTAGAGCAAATTGTATGTAGGCTAAGGAAATATTTTATAAAACGTTTTGTGCAGAGGTAGAAATTTGGTTCTATATATTAAAAGTTTTTGTGGTGTTGTCACAAAAAAGCTGAGTAGTACCGTGGTGTAGTGGTTATGATACTAAACTGTTGCACTGAGGGTTGTGATATAAAAACTCACATAGACTGCACAGTTTTAATTTCTATATTCGGTTCGAGTACATTCTAGAAGTATCCTCAAATGTCAAGAATCATTGTACTAGAATGTTCTGTCGCCGTTTGTATGCTGTATGTGTTCTCGCCAGAGGCAGTTCGCTCCGCGCTCTTGTATGTGCAAGTGCTGAATAAACCTTCGTTAAGAGAAGTTAGTGTTCGTCATTCATCTAATTACACCTTCTCCTACGTGACATTATTCTGGTGGAGGCACTGGGTATTCGAACTTGTTATAGCGCACGTTATCGAGGACAGAATGGCTCCCATCAGGCCACGACAGTGCCGCCGTTTAAGTGGCGAGAAACCCGAGTTCGAGCCATAGTCAACAGATCGCAATCTATCGGAGACAGAAGATGAAGAGGACGTTAGGATGACAACAACTGTGTGCCACCACATAAGACATCGTTCCGGGTTCTCTGGTATCTTTGGTTCTCTTCTTCAAGCTCTGTTATTTCTGCCTCCAGGCGCCGGATTCTGTCCTGCGCATCTAGGGCATTGGCAACAGCCAGTTCCTTCCACAGTTTGTGATTCTGCTTGGTTTTGGACTTCCTGTTTACATTCTGTAAGGGCAAGGGCCCATATTTCATTTTATACATTTGTTGAGTTGCTGTCCTCTGTCTCAATTGGCTTACAGATTCAATCAACTACAGTGATCTTGTCTGCATATGACGCATCTAAATGTTTAACTGGTGTTGCCATATCGACAGAATTACGTTGTCGCACTCCACTGGTATTACGTGTGTCATTTAGACCCCCTGAGCCAGTGGCTCTCGCATTACGGCGACCCGCTGTGGCTGCCGTCAGCTTGCACCAAATAGTTTTCTACAGTGTCTACGCTTAAACGTGGAGACGGAGTCAGCAAAGTCAAGGAAACGCGACACACGCGTCTTAAATTCTTCACTTTATGAAATATTTACAGTCAGCATCGCCATTGTGTTGTTAAACGTAAACTTTCTCTGAGTTTGTCCAAGTAGGCTTTTGACAGTCCACTCACGTGCAAGGCTGTTCATTAGCAACAGCACCACCCGTACTGAGATCCGCATTCTTGAAAGCCATCATTTGGCTCAGCTCGCTGATGCAGCCATTTAGACTGGTAGGGCGAGCAGAGAGAGCAGCTAGCTGCTGATGACTCATTGGTTGCCGTTGCCGCTGTCGTCGAGGCTGGTGCAGCACTGCGAGGCAAGGGGCGAAGCCGCGTGCTAAAGCGTGAGAACCGACGGGCTGATGCGAGAGACTCATACGCACCAGGTCGGCCGGAGGGCAGCGATTCCTCCATTCATGCGGCGGTCAAGCGCAGAAAGGCGTATTTCTTCAAAAACTTTATCCACTCTTCCTGTACAAATTACAACTCTAACGAGTAACCGATAAACGCACTATATGAAAAAAGAACTCCCAGCACCCACGAACGTAAACATCAACAGCTCTTATTCAACTTTAACCTGAGAAAATCGCGTCTGAATGAAGAATCACATCACGGTGCTACTGGCTCAGCAGCCATAGCTCGTTTTGAGGTATAAGACTTCTTCGTATTCAACGTTTGAAGTATTACGATTGTGAAGTGAAAAAGACCTTTTGCATCATTAACACTCGAGAGAGCCACGTAGTCCTGCCGGAGCAGAAAGCAACTGACACAGCGGTCAACGTCCACAACACATAGCGTCTGGCTTTGAGCCGTGTTCATGGTCATGGCAAAACATAAACTCACCAGGGATGGTACACATCAAATGCAAAATGACAAATTGTTAAGAGTAAGCAGGATTCGGCGTATAAAACCAGGCTTCCCTAAGTCTATTGACATCAGAATTTCCGCTTTTATGATATTTCGTTGGAGAGTAGTAATCTTAAGCCTGAGGAATTAGATTATTCATGACGCTCTCAATCAGAGTTACATCACACCTCATTTTTGGAAGAAGTTTCCAAAGAGTGAGTTAAGGTCTGATATTCTCAAGCCACAGCAAGCCTTGCCTCATGATCTATATCTACATGACTATTTTGCAATTCACACTTAAGTGCCTAGCAGAGGGTTCTTCGAACCACCTTCGGATTGTATCTCTACCATCCCCATCTCTAGAAGTGCTTGGGACAAATTAACACTTAAATCTTTCACCTTAGACTCTGATACTTTTATTTAATTATGATGATCATTTTGTCCTGTTTAGGTTGGTCACAAGAAAATATTTTCCCATTGACAAAAAAGTGACAAAAAATTTGTTCACATTCATTCCTAAATCGTTTATATAAATGAGGAACATTTAGGGCCTATAGACTTCCTGGGGAACGACGGAAGTCACTTACGTTTTACTCAACGATTTTCCACTGGTGACTACTTACCTGGGGTACTGTGCCATAAAAGTCCTGGAAATCTGGAAATGTGGAACCAGTTTGAGATTCCCCATTAATAGCACTCATTACTTTTTTCAAATATAGAGCAACTTGTATTTAGCAACTGCAACGTGACGTCAGTGATATTGGTCTGTAATTCATTGGATTACACGTATTTCCTTTCATGAGTAGTCGTGGGACCATGCAACTATCTGCTGGTTTGGCACGGATCTATCGTCGAACTAGCGATTGTATGTGATGCTAAGTAGGAGGCTATTTTATCAGCATACTCTGAAATGAACCAACAGGAATACTATCTAGAAGGGACGACTGACCTTTATTTAGTGGTTTAAGCTGCTTCGCTACGCTGTAGATATCTTCTTCTAAGTTACACATGCTGACAGCTGTTCTTGATTCGAATTCTGGAATATTTACTTTGTCTTTTTTGGTGTAAGGTATGTCAGAAAACCGTGTTTAACAGCTCCGCTTTTGTTGCGCAGTCATTCGTAATATTACCAATTATGTCGAGAATTGAAGGTACTGATCGTGTCTTGCAACTGGTGATCTTAACATACGACCAGAATCTCTTTGGAAATTCTTTCCTATTTCGAGATAGAGTTTCCTTGAGGAAGCTATTAAAATCGTGTCAAATTGATATCTACGCAAAGTTTTGAGCTTCAGTAAAATATCCCCAGCCCTGGAGGTTTTTTTTTCAAAAATGGTTCAAATGGCTCTGAGCACTATGGGACATAACATGTGAGGTCATCACTCCCCTAGAACTTAGAACTACTTAAACCTAACTAACCTAAGGACATCACATACATCTATGCCCGAGGCAGGATTCGAACCTGCGGCCGTAGCGGTCGAGCGGTTCCAGACTGAAGCGCCTAGAATCGCTCGGCCACAATGGCCGGCGGAGGTTTTTTGTTCTTTCAAATTCAGCAAGCTGTTTTCATTGTTTCCACAACAGTGTTCTGGCCTGTTTTGCGTACCACATGGGATCAGTAGCCTCTTTTACTAATGTGATAGTTAATTATCCGGTGTTGCCCAGGTACGTTTTTATTCCAATTCTATTAATTCACATTTTGCTTCCTCCTCTTTCTACCTGTCTCCTCCTCCCCCCTTTCAGTCCCTTTCCTTCTCTCCCCTACTCTCTGTCCATCTACTCCAGTATCTCTCTCTGCAAGTCTGCTAACATCCCCTACACCCTCTCTCTGTCCATTTGTCTCTTCTCCCCCTGTCCATATATACCCTCCATCACCTCCTACCCCCCTATCTCCCCCTCACTCCCTCTATCTCCTTCTCAGGACCATATATCTCCTTCTACCTATCCCTCTATGCATGTCATCCGCCCTATCTCGCTATCCATCTCCCCTTTCCTTCATCTGTCCATCTCCTCCTCTCCCTTCTCTCTGTTGATCTCCTCCTCTTCCCTTTGTACGTCCATTTCACCCTCCCTCTGTCTGTCTCCTCCTCCACCATACCTATCTGCATTTCCTCCTTATTCTCCTCTGTACGTCCATCACATCCTCCCTCATCATTCTCTCTCCGTATTATCAGCCGAACCCCAACAGTAGGTTGCTGGTGCTTACACCCACAGAATTACTTTCCACATAGTAAGTAATATGTGCACCAAGGTTTGATGAAGTAGATCCAGTGATTTAGGAGCTTTTATCCACATATTTCCTACATATACACATGTCACATATATTTCATATACCTAAATGTCTTATAAAAAAGTGTGTACATATGTGTGTATAGTCCCCCACCCCATCTCTTCCTAAACCACTACGCTGATTCCAAAGAAACTAGATACACATATAAGTTACTATCGGTAAAGACTCACTGTGAGGTTAAAAACAACCTACCTATTAAAGGGGCGGGGGCGGATTGGAAAAATATATATAGATCGTGATGCGTTACTACACAGAGATTGTGCATCAGGTATTTGACAATGACACCACTTAGTGTCTTGGAACACACTTTCTACATAATTTCAAACCTCTACAATACTTTTTCCTGCTGTCTGTCCCCACAAATGGATCAAAGGGAAAAGTTATCGCTTACTACATTTTCGCTGTTCTTGCAGTAAATCTGCCACATCAGCAAAGGCATATTAATTTACTACTTACTCACTACTAACTGAAACCGTGACTTATTTTACAGTCTGCATTCACATAAACCACTGAAAGTACTTCAAAAATTATTTCATTGTTCGACATATAGTTCAGGATGTATGACACCACAAAGATTTAACTGCGTGCAAACAAAACTGCAGGGCAAAATTCGTCAGAGATACAGGTGAAATATGTGTAAAAATATTTATGAAATACATTAAATATGTGAGAATATATGTGGTATGTGCATATGTGGGCAAAGACCTGGGTAAGAAACTATTCCTAAAGTCGCTCATCGATTTCATTCAAACTTGGTGCATATATTACTTACTGTCTGGGAAGATATACTGTGGGGGCAAGAACCAGCAAATTCCTGTTGTGGTATGGGTGGTAACGTAGAGAAAGGAGGGAGAAAAAGAGATGGACAGACAGAAGGGGAAGCAGGACATTGACACCGATGGGATGGAGGAGGAGGTGGGCAGGAAGAGGGGTGAGTACCAGATGGACAGAGAAATGGGCAGGAGGAGATAGACGGATGGGGAAGGATAAGCAGAAGATGAATTTATAGAATTGAAATATATGCATATCTGAGCAGTGCAAGGTACTAAGATAGTATCTGATATGCCACTGACATATTTGTACACAGATTTCATCTTCATCCATGTTGAATATCGCACTGCAGTTTCGATTTCACGAACCTCAAGTTTTATCGCGTCGTGTCTATTGATCTATGTGTCGTACGATAGTATAATTTTTAGTACATTCAGCGCCATAGTCGAATACTGCCTGCAAAAGGTGTTGTGAAAAAAGTTTGTAACAAAGAAGTAATAAATGTAAACGACATGCATAATAGGACAATTTTCAGACATGCAGCGTTGACGACGTCGTATCTCCTGAACAAAGCGCCATACAATAATATAACTTTGCAGTTATATTCAGCGGTACATGCAAATACTGGCTGCAAAGTGTGTCGCGAATACAGTAATAAAATAGTAGTACATAGAAGTGCTGTGCTCGATGTTGCAGTTTCGCAGCATGAACAACGAAAAAGTAGTACCCGAGAAATAATTTTCCTTTCATCATTTTGTGGCATTTGTCTGCGAGGAAAAGTTTCTTAAAGGTCGGAAATCAGGTGTAAAATTTGTTGCAAGACACTAAGTGCTCCCGTTGTCAAAAACTGGATGAATAAATTGGGCGTATTCGCGCGTTGTGGGCTACATTCATTTCTCGTTCGCCCCTCCCCCACCCCTTCTCCACGCCTTTTATAGCTATGTGGTTCTTCCCACCACAGCGATCGTCTCCAGATAGTAAGTGGTATTTCTACATAGTCTGGTAGAAATCGGTCCAGAGGTTTAGGTGGAGATGTTAAACATACATACATATAATATGTATGTACGGATTTTGCGTTTACTTTTGCAGCATTTGGATGCTGTAGCGGTCAATCTCGCTACAACGACCTTGTGGTCACTAATCCCCGTATCCGCCATGATGCTCCCGATTTGCTCAGCATTATTTGATGCTACGGGGTCAAGTACGTTTTTGTAACCATTTACACTTCGAGTTGGATCCTGAACTAGCTGCTCAAATGTTCAAATGTGTGTGAATTTCTAAGGGACCAAACTGCTGAGGTCATCGGTCCCTAGACTTACACATTACTTAAACTAACTTATGCACTACTCGAACTTTCGGCCGGAGGGGCCGCGCAATACGTGACATGGAGCCTCGAACCGCGTGCCAAGTAACTGCTCAAAAGTGTTTTTGGAGAAAACATTTAGAAAAATTTCTAACGATGTTCTATACCTGACACCGAATTTGAACATGTATTTTCACCACCATAGCAAGGGTAGATTGGAGTCACAGCCAATTATAATTATATGAGTGGGACACTTATTACATATGAAGAACAAGGTTTCCTTGAACTGTTCAGCAGCAGAATCATTTGAGTAGGGGAGTTTGGTGGAAGGAACCTATTATTAAATTATTCCACTTGTCAAGTGTAACGCCTATCCATACTAAATTTCAGAAGGGTGGAGGGTAGGGGAGGGGATGAAGAGAAGGAACTGGAGGGGCAGTGAGGTAGGGGAGACGGGTAGGCCGCAGGGGGAGTTGTTGAGGGGAGTCAGGCAGCAGTAGACAGATGCAGCAACAGATAAGTAACCGCATTTGTCATTTACGAGTTCCTAACCTGGAGCGAGTTTTATTATATCATCTGTGTGCTTTAATAGTTTAGTTTCTTGAGTCTTTGTGTGTAAATTTAACATCTAATAGCCACAGTTCTCGCGTTTTCGTTTGCGTGAGAAATTAGGTTTTTGAATATCTGCGTACTACTAAACACAGTTCGTGCGTTTTCGTCAGGTTCTACAGTAGAGTTGCGCAGCACATGTTTATAGTCCGTTTATGTGAGTAGTTTAGTTTTTCACGATCTTTAGTATGGACAGGGACTGCGATTGTTGTGTGCGGATGCGAGCCGAGATACTGACACTTCGCTCTTAGCTTCAGGCTGTGATGGCTTCGGTTACACAACTTGAGGCTGTGGCGGATGGGCACCACTGTTGTGGTCTGGTCGTGGGGATCCGACGGACGTACAGCGCGAGTCCTCCGATCGGTCCTCACCAGTGGCCAACTTAGTTACTGCTCGCACTGAGGCTGACCCCTTACTTGTGGTCGAGTGGAAGGTCGGCCCTGGGCAAAGCAGGTGGCAAAAGACTTCCCAGGCGGCCGCACATAAGGCCTCCCCAGTTTGTCTGACAAACAGGTTCCAGGCCAGATCCAGGCAATCGCAGAGGATGGGATTATTGGTACTTGGGAGCTCCAACGTAAGGCGCGTTATGGGGCCCCTTAGGGACTTGGCTGACAAGAAGGGTAAGAAATCCAATGTGCACTCCGTGCGCATACTGGGCAGAGTCATTCCAGATGTGGAAAGGGGCCTCCCGGATGCCATGAAGAGCTCAGGGTGCAGCCAACTGCAGATGGTGGCTCACGTCGGTACCAATGATGTGTGTCACTTTGTATCAGAAGAGATTCTCTCTGGTTTCGAGCGGCTAACAGAAGTGGTAAAGGCTGCCAGTCTTGCTTGAAAGATGAAAGCAGAGCTGATTATTTGCAGCATAGCTGACAGGACCGATTGCGGACCTCTGGTACAAAGCCGAGTGGAGGGTCTGAATCAGAGGCTCAGACGGTTCTGGGACCGTGTAGGCTACAGGTTCCTCGACTTGCGCCAAAGGGTGGTCGGGTTTCGTGTTCCACTGAATAGTCAGGTGTCCACTATACGCAGGACGCGGCTACGAGGATAGCTGGGGCTGTGTGGCGTGGACTGGTCGGTTTTTAGGTTAGAGGGTCTCGGGAAAACACAAGAAAGGCTTCAGTCACAAAGGGTGCAGGCTGAACACAGGAAGAAAGTAGATACAGGAACCATTGGTATAACAGTTGTAAATTGTCGTAGCTGTGTTGGGAAAGTACGAGAGCTCCAAGCGCTAATAGAAAGCACTGATTCTCAATTCGTTATAGGCACTGAAAGCTGGCTAAAGCTGGATACAAGCTCATCCGAAATTTTTGCGAAGAATCTAACGGTGTTCCGAAAGGATAGGATGAACACGGTTGGGGTAGGCGTGTTTGTGGCTGTCAAAAGTAGTTTAACTTGTCGCGAAATTGAAGTAGATACTTCCTGTGAGTTAGTATGGGCAGAGGTTATTGTTGGCAACCGGAATAAAATAATAATTAGATACATTTATCGACCTCCCAATTGAGATGATACAGTTGCTGAAAGGTTCTAAGAAAGCTTGAGTTTGATTTCAAACACGTACCCGAATCATACGACAATAGTTGGTGGTGACTTTAATTTACCCTCGATATGTGGGCAAAAATACCTTTTCAATTCCGGAGGTACGCATAAAATATCATCCGAAATTGTGCTAAACGCATTCTCTGAAAATTGTCTTGAGCAATTAGTTCATGAGCCCACGCGAATAGTAAACGGTTGTGAAAATACACTTGACCTCTTAGCAACAAATAATCCTGAGTCAATAACGAGCATCAAAACCGATTCAGGGATTAATGAACACAGGGCTGTCGTAGCAAGATTGGATATTGTAATACCCAAATCCTCGAAAAGTAAGCGAAAAATATACCTATTCAAAAAAGCAGATAAAAATTCACTTGACGCCTTCCTGACAGACAATCTCCACTCATTCCAAATTAATAATATAAGTGTAGACCAGATGTGGCTTAAATTCAGAGAAATAGTACCGGCAGCAGTTGAAAGACTTATACCAAATAAATCAACAAACGACAGAGCTGATCCTCCTTGGTATACAAAACGGGTTAGAACACTGTTGCAGAAACAACGAAACAAACATGCCAAATTTAAACAGACGCAAAATCCCCAAGATTGGCGAACTTTTACAGAAGCTCGAAATTTAGCGCGGACTTCAATGCGAAATGCTTATAACAGTTTCCACAACGAAACTTTGTCTCGAAACCTGGCAGAAAATCCGCGATTCTGGTCGTATGTGAAGAGTGTTAGCGGCAAAAAACGATCAATGCCTTCTCTGCGTGATAGCAATGGAGATACTATCGAAGGCAGTGCTGCCAAAGCAGAGTAACTAAACACAGCCTTCCGAAATGCCTTCACAAAAGAAGACGAAGTAAATATTCCAGAAATCGAATCGAGAACAGCTGCCAACATGAGCAATGTAGAAGTAAATATCCTTGGAGTAGTGAAGCACCTTAAATCACTTAATAAAAGCAAGTCTTCTGGTCCAGACTGCCGGCCGAAGTGGCCGTGCGGTTAAAGGCGCTGCAGTCTGGAACCGCAAGACCGCTACGGTCGCAGGTTCGAATCCTGCCTCGGGCATGGATGTTTGTGATGTCCTTAGCTTAGTTAGGTTTAACTAGTTCTAAGTTCTAGGGGACTAATGACCTCAGCAGTTGAGTCCCATAGTGCTCAGAGCCATTTGAACCATTTGGTCCAGACTGTATACCAATTAAGTTCCTTTCGGAGTATGCTGATGCATTAGCTCCATACTTAACAATCATATACAAACGTTCGCTCGACGAAAGATCCGTACCCAAAAACTGGAAAGTTGCACAGGTTGTAATGCTATTGTAAATATAATACTGCCATTAATCTGTATATTTTAAACTATTTGTTCCCTAATAATTTCGAAAAATTAAGCAAATATTATAACGAGAGTAAGCTTTTGTTAAGTGTAGTTTATTTATTTGACGGAAGTGGAATATATGTATTAAAACATATTTTGTAAATAATTATGTAATATTTCAAGTACAACTGTAGTTAATTATGTCAATATTGTATGTATATGCTGTCATGTAATTGTAAATGGTTCATACTTAGGGTTTTTCTAAGCAGAAGTGTAGATTGAAAAGGTGTAGGCATCATGGGTAGAACGGAACTCCGTTCTGTGGTGGAATGGAGAAGGTGGTGGGGCGCGCGAGTGAGAACTGGCGCACAAGTGGCTCAGACAGTCTGTAGCTGCCCTGCAAGTGGTGAACTCGCATTACGTTGGTCAAGCACTAGAGGCCCCGAATTTACCTGCAAGACTGGGTTTTGGCCTCGATCGTGTTCTACATGATTGGCGCAGTACGGCAATAAATTAATAGCTCAGAAATTTGCAATTTTATCCTCGCCACGAAGAGGAAGACAGAGCTATGTACATCAAGATCCGTACCTGCGCAATGTTACTACGGAACACCACCTCACGCCACTTTCGACATCAGTAACAGGCAAAGTACTTTATTTAGAAGTGTATCACAGTATGAACAATCCATCTTCAATTATTGGAATAAAAGTGTTAAATGAACCTTTGAGTTTAACCGTAATTTTCCTATTTCATTTCCCTCAATAGGGTCCTTACCTAAACGAATTTATTCCGAGTATCCTGATGTTTATTGAAGCTTCAATAACAGTAAATTACTGGCAATATCACAGTTTTGGTAGTAAATTCTGAAAATCGTTATTAAATACTAAAGTTTGCACGTATCAGTATGAGGGGCACCGCTTTGTGTGACCAAGAGGATAAGTTTTCAATAGCATTTCTGAAAGTAAAATAATATGATTGTTTCACTGCAACAATCTTAACAGTAACTAGAAAGACAGACAAATATAGGTGTTAGTAAAATATTAACAAATAACAGTCCTAAAAAATGAAATTTAAGCGTGTAAAATAATAGCTTTGGTCATATGAATGATAGTTATAAGTTTAATATTTTTTTTCTATCCTTTTTTAAACAGATGTGTGTCTTCTTTAAATAATTACTGAAGTATAGTGATAAATTCCATAAGCAACAGAAAGTGGAATTACGGCCAAGTGACCGTACTAAATGGAAATTAAGTGGTTGTGTTTAAATTAGTAGTAAGTGAAGGTAGTTATTTATTCAGTGTCAAAAATTGACTTCATCTTTTTGTGTAGACACTGTGCCCGATTTGGGCTGGAGGCTGTTTTGTTAAGCGAAACAGTTTATTGTTATAACAGGCATTGTCTGATAAAAGGTTTCCAAAAGTAATTATTCTCACTGCTTTTCTCACGAACTGTGTGATTCGGAGAAAAATAGTTCGATACTTTACCATTAGGATGTACACGGTTAAATGCTCTCTCCGAGAGTCGATGGTTTGGAGTGTTAGTGCTGCGTAAGTCTGTGGTGGTGTTCCTGCCGCTACTTACTACACAGTTCTGACATTTCGAATCGCGTATCTTCCGTCTTTACAGTGGTAGAACTTAAACGTTCTGGTACCGTATTGACGAGAACGCAAAAGTACCTTTGCAAGGTCACACCAATACTCAAGAAAGGTAGAAGGAGTAATCCACTAAATTACAGGCTCATATCGTTAACGTCGATATGCAGCAGAATTTTAGAACGTACATTGTGTTCCAACATTATGAATTACCTCGAAGAAAATGGTCTATTGGCCGCGCGGGATTAGCCGAGCGGTCTAGGGCGCTGCAGTCATGGACTATGCGGCTGGTCCTGGCGGAGATTCGAGTCTTCCCTCGGGCATGGGTGTGCCTGTTTGTGCTTAGGATAATTTAGGTGAATTATTGTGTAAGTTTAGGAACTGATGACCTTAGCAGTTAGGTCCCATAATATTTCACACACATTTGAAGAAAACGGTCTATTGACACACAGTCAGCATGGGTTTAGAAAACATCGTTGTTGTGAAAGACAACTAGCACTTTATTCACATGAATTGTTGACTGCTATTGACAAGGACTTTCAGATCGATTCCGTATTTCTGGATTTCCGGAAGCCTTTTGACAATGTACCACACAAGCGGCTCGTAGTGAAATTGCGTGCTTATGGAATATCGTCTGAGTTATGTGACTGGATTTGTGATTTACTGTCAGAGAGGTCACAGTTCGTAGTAATTGACGGAAAGTCACAGAGTAAAACAGAAGTGATTCCAGGCGTTTGTAACGCTACCGCCCTGCTCGGACGTACGTTAGCTCTATAAAGCCTGTACTGTAATAAGTTCACGGGCTTCACCTTATAAACAAGGATTTTAGTACATAAGTTGACCGCGTGTACCTAATAGAAGCAAGATCGGACTTATACTCAGTCAATAACTACAGTGATGCATCAAGCAAATGCAAAGTATAATTACTCTTTCGCATGGACAAGAAGTACACACAGTGGATGCTACCTATAATTAAAAATTCGGTCGCCAGCCTACTTAGGCAATGAGTGAGTTTTTCCTTGTACAAGTGGGTGCATGTACAAGCATAGTAACACGTAGTAATGATGCGTTATATGGCAAAGTTTGGAACCGGAAAAATCCACTGAACTAAAGTTTTCTCCTTTAGTACTAATTTGAACGAGCTATAAATACACAACACCACACAGCAATGATTACTACGAACTGCATTTTGTGTATTGATCAGACCGAAATCGGGCATAGATTACCCTAGCATCGACAATCTTGAAAGTACACACACAATATCACTATTAATGATGGAAAAACACTAATACACTTAGGATTAATATAGAATTTAGCTTTACTGGTCAAATCTGATCAACACATTTCAAGGTTCGAAAGAATGGACAAGAGAAAGGGGGGGGGGGCCTGAAACTGTTATGGTCGTTATACTGAAACTATTAAGTACTGAAGGCCAATTTACACTCAAATTTAGCAATCTATGGATAACTACTCTTTTGTCTTACTTCTGAATAATTTAACTGTCATTATTTCTGTCTCAAATTAATTAAATAACATCGCTAACTCAATTCAAAAAACTCTCTTCCAATTTAATCATGCTTTTGTTCTTTACCAACATTTGCAATAACACACAGAACTTTAGACTCCTTTATGGCATAGATTAATCTGCTGATAATTTTCATTAACACTAACATTAAACTTTCAGTTCAGGATACTCGGGTTGCACAATAAGAGGTAAGGATCCTGTCTAGGTCAGTGATCAGGATAAGTCATGGCTGAAGCAATTCTGGTAAAAGTCACGTTATTATTGAACTGTTAAAAACAGTTTCGACACTGGTCCACACAGATACACTTCTAAAGATGAAATAAATGTTTGATCTGTGCAAGTCGGTGCGGCGGTTGGCGGGCAGCGAGATAGCGGGCAGCACGGCACACATACAAGCACGGCTAAGGCTCACACTTCATCGGTACTTTCCATCTTCTTAGCGTCGTAATCTTTCCAATTTTGAGCCTCAGAATATAGCCATGTCAAGTAGTCGTCGGAATCGGTTCATCCGAGGCTCAATGGAATCCACTTTCCCTGGGTAGCCGCCTCGGTACAGTACATGTTCCTCTGATCGATTCACAACTCCGACTGTTCTACTGAGCCCGTTGTGCCGAACCGCGCCAGTGTGCGTTTTCCCGCCTCGCCTGCCTCCACCTTTTCCCGCTCCCCTACAGCTGGGGTATTCACCACAGGTTTCCTACTACACATATCCTAATGCATTACCTACTTATGGACCAAATGTATAAATTACAATTTTCACATCTTACAATAGTTTTAACATTAAATACACTTTCCTTTGATTACCACATTATTTGAAATCTAACATAAATAATAATATTCATTTCAAAAGTTGCTCACAGTCTCTTTAACATAACGATACGAACCGAAAAAAAAGTTCAAAACATTGCTTACATTAATTTATCTAAATTCATAAGGAAAAAAATTATTATATGTACAGTTGTCGTTACACGTTCCCCAAGGTAGTGTTATAGGCCCTTTGCTGTTCCTTATCTATATAAACGATTTGGGAGACAATCTGAGAAGCCGTCTTTGGTTGTTTGCAGATGACGCTGTCGTTTATCGACCAATAAAGTCATCAGAAGATCAAATGAAACTGCAAAACGATGTAGAAGAAATATCGGAATGGTGCGAAAAGTGGCAGTTGACGTTAAATAACGAAAAGTGTGAGGTCATCCACATGAGTGCTAAAAGGAACACGTTAAACTTCGGTTACACGATAAATCAGTCTAATCTAAAAGCCGTAAATGCAACTAAATACCTAGGTATTACAATTACGAAAAATTTAATTGGAAAGAACACATACTAAATGTGGTGGGGAAGGCTAACCAAAGCCTGCGTTTCATTGGCAGGACACTTAGAAAATGCAAGAGACCTTCTAAGGAGATTGCCTACACTACGCTTGTTCGTTCTCTTTTAGAATACTGTTGGGTACTGTGGGATCTTTACCAGATAGGACTGACTGAGTACATCGAAAAAGTTCAAAGAAAGGCAGCACGTTTTGTATTATCGCGAAATATGGGAGAGAGTTTCACAGAAATGATACAGGATTTGTGAGGGACATCATTAACAGAAAGGCGTTTTTCGTTGCCACGGCATCTTCTCACGAAATTCCAATCACCAACTTTCTCCTCCGAATGCGAAAATATTTTGTTGACACCGACTTACGTAGGGAGAAACGATCACAAATTAAAAATAAGGGATATCAGAGCTCGTACGGAAAGATATAGGTGTTCATTCTTCCTGCACTCTATACGAGATTGGAATAATAGAGAAGTGTGGTTCAAAAATGATTCAAATTGCTCTGAGCACTATGGGACTTAACTTCTGAGGTTACAAGTCCCCTAGAACTTAGAACTACTTAAACCTAATTAACCTAAGGACATCACGCACATCCATGCCCGAGGCAGGATTCGAACCTGCGATCGTAGCGGTCGCGCGGTTCCAGACTGTAGCGTCTAGAACCTAAATGTGATCAAATGTGTATGAAATCGTATGGGACTTAACTGCTAAGGTCATCAGTCCCTAAGCCTACACACTATTTAACCTAAATTATCCTAAGGACAAACACACACACCCATGCCCGAAGGAGGGCTCGAACCTCCGCCGGGACCAGCCTCACAGGCCTAGAACCTCTCGGCCACACCAGCCGGCTGGAGAATTGTGAAGGTGGTTCGATCAACCCTCTGCCAGGCAATTAAATGTGATTTGCAGAGTATCCATGTAGATGTAGATGTAGAGAGGGAGAGGCGAGACGACGAAGAGGGAGACAGGGGGAGAAGGGTGGAGAGGGTGAGAGGGGAGGGGAGAAGTGGAGGTAGAGGGATAAGGGAGTGGGGAGAGAAAAAGGGGAGAAGAGGGGGAGAGAGTGGAAGAGGGAAGGGGAGAGAAATAGAGAGAAAGCATAACGAATAATTATCTTCGCAAAATACACTTGTCTAAGGTTCTGTGAGCAATTCGCCACGTCTGGAGTGTGGATGAGCAGTATCATATCCTCCAGCACAGTACCATGCGGTGTGGCAACAAAATGAGAAGCATAAAAATTCATCAACAGTCTGCAGCTCAAATAAGCACACAGTTACATGGAAAGAAAACGTTTTAAAGCATGCATACTTGTACTATCAGAGGCACCTATCAACCTCTGATGCAGTATTACCCTTTCAACCTTTCAACAACTGCACTTCACCTTTACAGGTTCAGAAAGAAGTTCAAATGGCTCTAAGCACTATGGGACTTAACATCTGAGGTCATCAGTCCCCTAGACTTAGAACTACTTTAACCTAACTAATCTAAGAATATCACACACATCAATGCCCGCGGCAGGATTCGAACCTGCGACCGTAGCAGCAGCGCGGTTCCGGACTAAAGCGCCTAGAACCGCTCGGCCTCAGCGACCGGCTCAGAAAGAAGTCTTGAAGACGCCAACAAGCTATTAGTTGCGAAGAGTACAAGAGTTTTCACAAATACAGGAGGTGGAAGGATAGTTGTAATCAATGTAGCACCCAGGAGGGACATTTACCTCCCATCATATTGTGCTAGGCAGGTCGGTTCTTGCTCGTAATTTCTCTTTCACAAGTTCCAGCTTGGACTATAACTTAAGTGAATATCACTGTATCTATAATGAATATAAAAAAAAACGAGAGTGAAGGTCGAAGGGCCTTACGACAAATCAGCCGCTATATACGCATGGCTGCAATCATATGCGAAATGATACTCAACGGAGTTCTTGGACGCTATGGCATACCGATAGATGTAGTGCAATCATTGTGGCCCCATGTAGCTACTTACGGCAACATATTATTTAATGAATGTGTGAACCAGAGGCGTTTTGCAATATTATAAAAGCTATGGCAAGAGCAGATATTTCCTGCAAGGGAAACAACTACAGTTGGAAATAAGTTTGTAGGACAGCCACAGGTCACAATAAATATTCTTTATTTACCTGTCTCGCTCAATTTAACAAGAGCATAGTCAGACAATGTGGAATTTACACTACAGAATTAACAAAGTGCTACAATATGGAATCTTAAACTCATATAAAAGAATATATTCAGTTTACATTAGGGTTATTTACGATGAAAGTAGTTGGCTGATTACATCGCCGATGTCACAGATTTAGTCCTTCGTAAAACAGTATTTGTAACGCCTATGGTCATGTGCATCCGAAGATAACTTAATATTTTTAACTGAGTGAGTCAAAGTGTAATACATACATTGATACACTACGAAAAACCAATTTAACTCAATTACCAAATTATTATCGAATAATGGTAAATAACTTAGAGCTGCAACTGCCCTACAAACTTAATGCTGGAAAATGGCATACCAAATATTATATAAAAAAAGAGGATATAAAAATCCCAAACCCCCAGAACCGTACCGACCTTCTTTCCTAATAAATGGCCTAGGTTATATTTTGTAAAAAGTACAAATCAATAGATTAAAATGCCACAGGACTCTGACGACACTGACTAACGCTCAAAGTGGATACAGGAAGGGTAAATGTAACGAATCGAGAAAATTAATATGCAGACACAAAATGATTCGCGTATCTGGAACGTTTGATGACTAACGATTTCCTTCAGTCTTTAGAAGACAAAACGGAACGAGCGGCCCAATAACGCTGTACTACTGTCTATAAGATTACTAAAGAGAATAATATGTAATGAGGATGTATTTAATGATAGGAAAAAAATAATGTACGCCACATACGCAAAATTAGTTGTAGGTATAATGATTGATATATCAGGGTTGTTTGGTGACTTACGGTAACCTACATTCTTTCTAAGACAAAGGAAAACGGTCTGTTAACGTATGATATACTACTGTCTATTGGATTACTGTAGGGGCCGATATGTGACGCTGTTAAGTCCTACATCAATAGTTGCCAAACGTATTACGAAAGGATGCCTTAACGACCCTGTTTGCGATCCTGAAGTATGGAACGTTAATATAGAACTACTTCTGGTTAAATTACAAAATAGTGAGGAATTGTTAGGAGCTGTAACATATGCTCATACTTCTTAACTTAGCCGGCCGGGATGACCGAGCGGTTCTGGGCGCTACAGTCTGGAACCGCGCGACCGCTACGGTCGCAGGTTCGAATCCTGCCTCGGGCATGGATGTGTGTGAGGTCCTTAGGTTAGTTAGGTTTAAGTAGTTCTAAGTGCTAGGGGACTGATGACTGTTAACTTAAGCATATGCATACGGCACGTGTAAGGAGCTGTATGCTCATTAAAATTGTTATTATGCAAAAAGGCGTTTCATTAGCTCCTCAATCTAATTCGACCGTACCACGACTCTTTGTTCATTCCAATCTACGGTGACTGTGTTTGGAGACACAGGTTACGACTGGTCAGATCTGCTGCTGCAGTGAGATAAGTACTGCGAGAGATTTTGGTACGATGCTGTGCACCGTTCAGCAGCACATCTACAGACTTCCTAACTATGTTTATGGAGGTATCTCCCCAGGACCTACAGATAGGTAAAAGGTCTGTCATCTATTTCCTGAACGAAAACAATATGAAAAAATACACGAAATAAGCGGATCAGCAACAATTGTGTTTGTAGTAAAGAATTTAATATTTACAGAATGGCAGCAGAAATGGAATTCCCCAGACACAGGAAGAGAACGTTTCAGTTTCTTCCTGATGTTAACTATCGGTATGAGGTAATACATTTTGAGCCAAGTGGACGACTGGTCCACTACCTATCCAGATATGGAACATGTACAACATATCTGAATGGAATTGATAAGAGCCAACGAACAACCGTGGCTGTGCCTAAATCGGCAGCCAAGTGATATCGCATGGGAATGTTCACTAGTCGAAGATACAGCAAGACTCGATAGTCTGGCTTTAAGAGGTAAAACTGTTTATGGCATAGGGAAAGTAAAAGTGGTTTTATACTTTAAATCACGTAAGTGATGCTCTCTCTCTGAGAAAGGATGGCGTAACTATCGCCAACAGACACCGCAGCAGAGACGAGTAATGGCCTGTATACAATCCTACAGAATAAGGGAAGTTACATAAATTTACAGTCGCTTGGCCCAATATCTGAATAGTCAAGGACGGTGGCCACAAGCGCTAAAAAGACCAAGAAGAATCAGTAGGAAGAAAATAGGTACTTTCGGGTTGTAGTAAATTGTGTATGTGTGTCCATCACGGTCTACAGTGAAGGGAAATACAGAATCTGCAAAGACAACAGAGTATTTAACTGTTCGCCGAAGGTCAGTGACCCTAACAGTATCGTATATAATCGTTATGATAACAGTAATAGCTGTAGTCACAAAGATATATTTAAAATTCGTCAAGATCATTTGAAGAAAGGAAAACTTACGGCGCTGCAGCCATGGACTTTGCGGCTGATCCCGGCGGAGGTTCGAGTCCTCTCTCCGGCATGGGTGTATGTGTTTGTCCTTAGGATAATTTAGGTTAAGTAGTGTGTAAGCTTAGGGACTGATGACCTTAGCAGTTAAGTCCCATAAGATTTCACACCCATTTGAACACCCAAAACTTAAGGCTTCTTTTCTGACACAGTATAAGAAGACCCAACTGAGGGTGGAAAAAGATGACATAGGAGAACTACGTAGAGAACAGTGTACAGGTAATCATCCAAAAGCTAGAGTGATTGAAGTAGAAATGAATAAATTTGAGGAAACTATAGTACATAGACCCTATAAACACAATCCAAGTTTCAGAAAAATGAAGGGAAAGGAAAATAACTAGATTATCATGAAAATTCGTTTACGTGTTGCGCTGTATTTAACGGTCCATTGTTGTTATAAAGAAAGTGGAGTAGGATAAACATAGAGATTAAGCAAATATACAGTCATGTTCAGAAAGACAGAATACCTTAACGACCAGAGGTAGGACGTACGTATTCACAGGATATGTACATTAGTTTGATGTGCAGAAATGATTAGCATTTCAGTAATCTCGGACTAGGATTTATCCTGTTGCTTTTTAGGCACAGGGTCGCCCAAGGGCCCTAATAACTTGTTCCATGCGTGATGGTATCGACGGGTATACAGTGCGAATGGCGTCCTGTTCCAAAGTTCATCTGTGGTGATTGGCATTGGGTCCCAGCAGTTCACCCATCGTATCCATTTTTGATTAGCTACAAGTCTGGTGATCTGGCGGGCCAGGGCAAATACTGACATCCTGTGACACCAAGAAGGCACGTCTACATGCAGCAACATGTGGTCGTGCATTGTCTTGTTGAAATATGGCGTATGGAGTGATGTGCAGAAATGTTATGGCTACTGGTCGTAGGATGTCAATACGTAAGTGACAGTGGTCACCCAGTACCATTGTACACGATAAGGCCTTGAGTTGGCGCTGTATGTCTTGTGCGAACCAAAATGCAGCTATCATTTTCAAACAAACGGAACCAGGATTCGACCAGAAACACTATCTGGTGCTATTCCGGTCGCCAGTGACCTCCATCCATACACCATTGTCGTCTTGCATGTTTCTACGCATTCGTCAAAGGTAGGCAGAGAAGTGGACGATGCGCATGTAGCCGATGCTGTAATAACAGCGACGGAGTGCCACTCCTGACACTGTACGATTTGTTACACTGTTCCACCTTTATGCCAGAGCTGAGGAGAACGCAGATCTGGCCTGAAATGCCTTTCGGATTAGGTGTAGATCTTATTGGTGGATGGTCTGCGTGGTGCGATCTGATCCATCAGGTTGTGCACTGCGGCCTTCCGTAAACTATTCTGCACATATCCCTTGCACTGCCGAAACACTTCGTGCCACATGAGCAGCAGTTTTCCGGACGGATGTATCACGTTCTTTCATGCCAATAACGAGCCCTCTTTCAAACTTGTTGATTTGATTATACGGTTCGCACATACTCCTGCGAGGCATGCTGCACGTCTGCTCAAGTCACTGATCGATTATCTTCGGTTTATAGCCACAACGAGAGCCGCAGGCGCATTTTACCGGTAGGCAGTGTTTCGAAGCGATTTCGATGTTGACCTAGAACCCGCAGGCCAACATGGTTCAATTGCTAATCATTTATGCAGAATATACTAATTTACATGTCCTGTTGGTACGAACGTCCTATCTCCGGTCGTTCAAGCTGTTCTGTTTTTTTCTGAATATGAGTTTATAATGATAATCTTATTTCTAATAATTATAGTTCACGATCTTCGTGCAGCGTTTGAATTTTCGTTAGCTGTACAAGACCAGGAAATAAAATCGTTTGTGTTCGACACAATTTTTCTTTATAGAACAACAAATAGTCGGGACTGGCGTTTTTTCTTCGTTTCACGAATAATGAGTTATTTACAGCATATGTGCAAACAGGATGTAGTGGATTATTGACCGAACAGAAAGCTTTGGATGCAACCAATCCTCTAGATAACGTAGAGCCACAGACAGTAGTCTTCCAATGCGACTGAATTCTAGGAGACAGTACAATTCATTATTAACTACAAGGTGATAACACCGCAATGAGTGCGAACATGTGAAACCACATCACCTCAAACGTCGAGTTAAACCACACAGTGACAACCATTAGTCTAGCTTTCGGAGAACTAGAGATTATATCGACTTAAGCCACCGTGATTAATGTTTTCTGCGGATTCCCTATACCGCTTAACGTGAATAACAGGATGGTTTCTATGTAATAGTTCCTTCTTCTTTCTTACAGGTGAAACATCAGCGTATTAAACTGATTCTGCGCAGATTCCTACAGGTAGATTCAGTCGAATAACTGGAATGGATACCTTTATTCGTGCACCACTGCATATATCCTTCGCGAAATGTAAGAACTCTGCCTAAAACGAAACTGTAACATATAGGTGCTTCTGTTGAGTAGATTTGGGTTTTGCTGTTATACACTGTTCAGTCACATTAAAGGAACTACTTTTCAAAATCCTCAATAACCATCTTTTGCAGTGCGAACCGTTGCGAGACGTGCAGGGTGAGAGTAAATGAGTTTCTGCAAGGTACGGACAAGGATGTGAAGCCATTAGGACTCCAGGGCCATGGCTAGCTGTGCTAGGTTTCTCGGTAGAGTATCCATGGTGCCAACAGCCCGATCGAGGTGGTCGCATTGGTTCTCCACAGGATTTACATCCGTGGAGTTTGCTGGCCGGGCGACATGGTAAACTCATCCTGGTGCTCTTCGAACCACGCAGGTATATGTCGAGCTGTGTGACACGTTGCAATGTCCTGTGGGTAGATACCATCACTCCGAGGAAAAACAGACAGCATATAGACGTGGACATGCTCCCCATGGATGGATGTATACTTGTGTTGACCCATTCTGCCTTTCAGAACGACGAGCTCACGCAGGGACGGGACGCTTCCATTCGATTATTGCAAGGTGTTTACTTATAGAAGTTTCACGACATCCACGCCAACGATCATTTGTTCATCGTCACATAAGACGTGATTCATCTGAAAAGGCCGATTGTCACCACTCAGTGGACGTCCAGTTGCGGTAATAGCGTACAAACTGCAACCCTCATCGCCGATAAACAGCATTCAGCCGCGCGGGGAAGCCTCGCGGTTTGTACGTCTTGTCACGGTACACACGGTTGCCCCGTCTGAGGTTCGAGTCCTCCCTCGGGCATGTGTGTGTGTTTGTGTGTGTGTGTGTGTGTGTGTGTGTGTGTGTTGTTCATAGCGTAAGTTAGTTTAAGTTAGGTTAAATAGGGTCTAAGCTTAGGGACCAACGACCTAAGCAGTTTGGTCCCATAAAATATTACCACAAATAAATAAATAAACAGCAGTCACCATGTGCGCCACGTACTGTGGCCCATACACCGCAACGTTCGCTAAATGATGGTTGAGAAACCACTGTCGGTAGCCCCTTGGTTCATCTGGGCAGTCTCTTGCTCAACAGTTGCGGGTCTATTTCCCTTTACACTTCTCCGCAGCCGTCGTTTACCCCTGTCGTGTATGGCGCATGGTGCACGAGAGTTACCTTGGTGTCTGTTTTGAACAGCGCTATTTTGCCATACGCGATATACTGTAACGTCAGCGGCACACGGACAGTTTATTAACTTAGCCGTTTGGGAAATAATTCCATCCTTGGCCCGAAAGCCAATTACCATACAGTTTTGGTCCTGTGATAAATCCCTCCATTTCCTCATTAGAGTGACTACACTGTTTACCGCTTCCCCCTCACGTGCCTTAAATACCTTATACTAGTAGTATTTCCATTTATGAATGGTTATTGTATGTTGGCATCGAACGTACGCTGTGCTCAGATTAATATGACTGCGTATCTGTTGTTGATGATGAAGAGAGAGAAGGGAGAGGGGAAAACAGATTCTAGCACATAGCCTACTTCTCTAAAACAGCACCCATGTGGCCACAGAACTTCACAATTCTATTCGATGGCCTACTAATCATTAAAAGTGTCACAGGTACTCACTTTGTGAGGCACAATAGAGATGTTAATACAGAAAACTTGTGTGTAAAGTACAGACATCTCGAGGGTAGGATCCTCTCACTTTGAAGTCGACAGATTACAGAGCCTGTGCTACTGTCATGGTGCAAGCTACGGTTTCGAAGCGCCTATTGCTGTTTGCTGTTGCTGTCCATCCATTCGTCTGTCCGTCTGTCTGCCTGTCTGCCCGACTGTTCGTCTGCTTGCCTGGCGGCCGGCCATTGTCGTCCGTCCGCCATCGCCGCCGTCCGATGTCCGGTGTTCGCCACCGTCTGTCGCTGTTGTCGTCCGCCCGCCCGCCTGGCTGGCTGGCTGCCTGCCTGTCTGTTAGCCGCCGTCTGTAGCTCGCCACCGCCGCCGCCCGGTGCTCGCCGCCGCCTGCTGTCCGTCTGCCTCCGCCCGTCCGTCGCCGTCCGTCCATCATGAGCCTTCCCACCTCCACTGTCATCTACATCTCCCCCTCCCCACAATCACTGTCACTTCCTGGAGTGACGCCCCTGGCCTCCCTCCTTATACCTCGCCACCCCTCCGCCCATCCCCGATTCCCTCAACTCCTCCCCTGTTGTTTACTCCCAAATCTACACCCCTCCCCAGGCTCCACACTGGCACCCGCTCCCTCTCCTGTCGCTGCCGTCATTTACGCCTCCGCTGCCACCTCTGCTGCCACCATACAGGTGTTGGGCTTCCCCTCTATCACCCCCACCCCCCCAATCGCTTCATCATCTGCATCCCCCACCCGCATCACGTCACACTGGGACACAAGTGCCATCGCTGAACCAGCTGCATCTCCCAGCACCTCCACCATGCCTAGGGGATATGCCGGCACTGCATCATTCTCACCCATGTCCCTTTTCACTCGTCCCAGCCTCCAAGCTCCAAAAAACCCCATAAGGGCATCATTACCGACTCTGCTCCCACGCCTTCCCACAAAAAGTCACTGCCTCCTCCCCCCCCACCATACCCTCCATGGACACCACCCCTCCTCCTGACACCCTTTCCCCAGAACTCACCCTTCACACCTTTGTCCTGTCCACCACAGACCCCAAGTTCCTTGATACCCATACCCACATCATGGAGATGTGCAAGTATCTACCTGGTGCTCCCACCTCCCAACTGATTCCTCACAGGAACTCAGTCCTCATCAAGTCCCCCTCCCCCTCCTTTCACATGGACCTCCTCTGTCACCTCTTACAAATTATATTTGGCCCTCACACATCCCTGACACCCTTCCTGTCCTCTACCTCTGCTCGTCTGCCCCAGCATCACCATCGCCCCCTCCACCTACACTGCTGTGATCTCCAAGCTCAGCCCAGTGATCATGGAGGATGAGGTGTTGGTGGAACTGAACCAACACCTGGACCTGGAAATCTCCTCCCCAATCATACTGCTGCCAGCGCTGTTAAACAATCACCTAACCCCCAACTGCAAAAATCCATCCACCTGTCCCCCTTGCAAGCCCTCCCACTGTCTCAAACAGTGCTCCAACGTCGCCACTCCTCCTTCCTGTAATACCTGCAATAGCCCCCATCCCACCTACTCCCATATGTGTAAAGCTAAGCCCCTCCTGCCACCCCTGAGCTTACTGTCCCTGTCCATCCCAACGATCCACCATCCACCGCAACAATTCTATCAGTCCACCCTGTGAAGACATCAACTGGTTCCTCACCATAGTCCTCCAAAACATTCCCCCTCTTCAACGCCCCCACACCCTCCAACAGATCTCCCTCACCGTCTGATCCATCTTTCACCTGAACACCTTCACCACTTACTCCCACAACCAAGCCCACTTCACCTTTACCCACCTCAACACCCTAGTTTAGGCCTCTTCCCTCCCCTCTCTCCCTGGCATGGTGAGACATGAGTGTCACATCCTATTCCAAACCATCTGATCCTTCTGCACTAACGAACACCTCCTCATTAAGACCCTCTCCCACCACCGGGTTGGCACCTTCCCTCAGAATGAAACCTTTCTCTAGCCCCACCACACTATCTGCACCTCTCCCTATATCCTCCACCTCATTGAAGCTCCTGGTCCTTGAGTGCAAGGTGGAGTCGCCAAGGCCCACCTTATTCACATCCACGTCCAGCCACAACCCCTCCTCAATATCACCACTGAACATATTATCTTCAGCTACTTCTTCCCAATACCTCACCATTATCTGCCCCACCACTTCCGTCCACTCCACTCCTCCTCTTCCCTATGATTTCATCTCCCACATTGACGGCACCTACTCCACCTATGTGATTGCCGCTGACATCAATGTCCACAGCTGCTCCGCTGCCACAATTCGCCAGTGGCATCAATTCTTCCCCACTATTCAAGGTGACCTTGTTCCCCTTCTCCAGCACACCCATCCCAAATGTGACACCCCCCCCCCCCCCCCCCCCGTTGTTGTTATTGGCTCTGCTAACATCCTTGGGCGTATCGCCATTGACATCCTTGACCCCACAGGTAGTGACAACCTCCCCGTCCTTCTCATGATAATGTCTGCTCACCACCCCGCTCTGGCTCCCTGCACTGCACCCCCTACCAAGGTAGTACATGACTACCATCACACCAACTGGGATACCTACTGGGAATCCATCGCCATCCCGGTCGAAAGCCACTCTCTCGCCTATCACCATCATGACAACATCATCCATGCCTTGTACTTCCTTCATAAGGCCATTACTGACACTGTGGAGGCCTATGTTCCTACTAACACGAACCACCACCATTGTCCCACTCTCCCTCTGTGGGCTGTCCTCTGCGAATCCCACCACATCTATCACTCCTTCCTGTGCACTCGTGACAGGGATACACTCCAACATCACCGGCAAATATAGCGACACGTACAGAACCTTATTACAGCAAAGAAACGCTGGGACAGGCCCCAGACCTGTACACAACTAAACGCCACCCTCACTATCAACTCACCTAGGTACTGGTCCGCCTTCCACTGCCTTACTGATTTTCATTCCACACCATTTTATTCCCTTCTCCATAACGACCATCCCCTTCCCAACAACCTCAATATGGCCAACCATTTCGCTTCCACCTTTCTGAGGCCTTCTCTGTCCCTAACGATCCCCCCTTTTCCCCACCTTCATGGAATGCACCAATACCTTGGTCGCTCCACGTGTTCCTAGTCTCCAGTACTTGGGCAGTTGCCACCCTCCAACATCAACATTCCATTCACAACACATGACATTAAGCTTATCCTCCAGTCAAATTGCAACATGGCTCCTTGTCACGACTGTGTCACCTATCGCCACCTTAGACAAAGCCCCTTCTCCATCCTGTATATCCTTGCATATCTCTGCATCATCCCCTCTACCGGCTTCTACCCTGACCTATGGAAGAATTCCTGCATTTCTTATTCCTCGCACTGAAAAAGCCCCTTCTGTCGCCTCCACACGTCATCCCATCTGACTCACCTCCATCTTCAGTAAGGTCTTCGAATCCATCCTCTCCCATTGTATCCATCACAATCTTAATCAACACCAGCTCCTCCCCCTTACCAAGTGTGGCTTCTGACACTCCTTCTCTGCTGAAGACCAACTCCTTAACGTCATCCACCTTCTCTCCCTTCAGCTTAACTCCCATCACTCTGCCATTTATGTTTCCCTCGACCTCCAAAATACCTACGACCGCATATGGCATCCCGGTCTCCTTTTTAATCTCCAAACCTACGTCCTGCCTATTAATTTTGTCCATCTGGTCACTTCCTTCCTCTCACACTGTCCTTCCTATGTCACTCTCCACAACCCTGTATCTTTTATCCCACTGATGGTATCCCCCAGGGTTCTGTCCTTTGCCTCTCCTCTATCTCCTGTACACCGCCAATATGCCCAAGCCACCCCCTCCTGTCCACCTACTTCAATATGCTGATGACGCCGCATCCTACCCTTCAACGGTCCAAATGCATCCTCCAAACCCACCTCGACCAGTTCACTAATTGGTGTAACCAGTGATTCCGTCATATCAACCCCTCCAAAAGCCAGGCAATCATCATAGGATGCACCACCTGCTCCTTCTGTCTCCACGATTTTTACCTCACCATTTATGGTTGTCCCATCCAGCTCACCTCCACCTTGAGATAACTTGGCCTCACCCTCAACTGTCGCCTCACCTGGACCCTTCATCTCCTAACCATCCAGCAGAATGCCGATTCCCACCTCTGCCTCCTGAAACTCCTGTCTGTCCGGACATGGGAACTGCATCCTTCCACCATCCTCCACACCTACAAAACCCTCATATGTCCTATCCTCTGTTATGCAAGTACTGCCTGGATCTCCACCCTCAGTATCCCCCACTTTCGCCGGCCAGAGTGGCCAAGCAGTTCTAGGCGCTACAGTCCGGAACCGCGCGACCGCTACGGTCGCAGGTTCGAATCCTGCCTCGGGCATGGATGTGTGTGATGTCCTTAGGTTAGTTAGGTTTAAGTAGTTCCAAGTTCTAGGGGACTTATGACCTCAGCAGTTGAGTCCCATAGTGCTCAGAGCCATTTGAACCCCACTTTCATAAGGCCCTCCAAATCCTCAAATGGCACATGCTCCACCTTGCCTTCCATATCCGCCTTCCTTCCCCCACACAACTCCTGTATGACCTCATCCCCTTTCATCACCTCTTCCTTTTCCTCCGACATCTCCACATCCTTTACACTGTCTGCAGACTTGATCCCCCCCCCCCACCCCCTGGTTTCCTCCTTCCTCTCCTCCCCCCCCCCCCTATTGCAGCGCCTCTATCGCTGCGTCCCTCCCACTCTCTACCTTTACACCCACCATCTCCTTCATCAGGGCAATTTCCAGCACCTCCCCCACCCAGATGTTGAACATCACTGTGACATCTACCCTTCCTTCCAACTGTAACCTGGCATTGTTCCCACACCCCCTACCCAGCCTTCCCCCCCCCCCCCACTTCCTCTCCCTTCCTTCGTCCAGAGCAGATTTCCCTCCTTCCCCCTGAGTCCCTGCACCCCCTCCTTGGCTGTTTTCATCTCTGTCCATTCCCTCCCCAGCCCACCTTTGGCGCTCCCCCCCCACCTCACCCCCTTTCTCTCCCCCCCCCCTCATCACCTTCTTTTTCCTTCTCCCTTGTCCCCCCTGGCAGATCCTCCCAGGTTTTTATTCGTAGTGAGTGTGCTGTGTTAGTGTTGTGTATCGGTGGCGTTATTCAGTGTCATCTACTGATGTGGTTTTAGTTGTGTGGTCGACCTGTTTGTCGTCCATGATTATTCTGTGCTACACTGTCAGTCACGTGGCTGTTTTAATCGTTCTGCGACTTTTTATGCTTTGGCCGTACTTTGCCTGATGCCTTTTAATCCAGTGTGTGCTTTTTGTGTAATTAATTTTTTAGATTTTTACTTCCGTTTTACAGGCACCGCTTTGTATGCTTTCTTTTCGTAAGTTCCGCCTTTTTAGTTTCTATATTCTGCCATGTTTTCTTCTTTACATTGTTTTAAATGTCCTCCTGTCTAATTATGTCTCTTGACTGAGGAGTAGCGCTTATGCTGCTGCGAGCCCGCCCCTGATGGGAAATGGAAATTACAACAAAGGAAAAAAATGAAGTGTACCACCACATGTCCTCTGCTTATTGACCAAATACTAGCGTTGACAATTTCTGCCATGACCAGGGTTGAACAAATCGAGAGCCACTGCTGAAGTGGACTTCGGCTATGGAGGCGACTATTCCAGCTGGTGCTCCGTTTTGAGAACTTGTCAAACACTCAACTGCCTTTCATTTCCTGCTTTTCTCCAACTATTCGAAAGATTTTCATCTTCAGGATGTAGGAAAGATCCACCACTAAAAACATATCCGCTTTCACCTTCCATTCAAAACCGTGAAGAGGACGGTTTCATCATTGTTCTAACTCAAAGTTTTCACATAATTTGGATATGACTAACATTTCATAAGCAGTTCTTAATAAAGAGATGTGATGTTTGTCCAGGAGAAAAGTATTTTAGTGGCTAGAGGATTAAGTCTGCAATTAGAACATTGAGAGGATCACAATCATGCAGCAAATATCTATGTGCACTGACATAATTAGCAAAAATGTACAATAATAGCACAAAATAATAGGCCCAAGTCTTCTAATATAGTGTAGCCCCACCTCTTATTTCCTTTTAAAGAAAAAGATGACACAGGCATCATGCATCACCACTAAATAGTATTGCTAAGTGGCAATCGATGCACACATTGTCACGTAACCTTCTTTTGTAATGTATTATGCAGATCCCAGTAGTCAGTACAGTGAGTTCTTCAACGCTGCATGAAAACTGCAGAAAAGATTCACCATTTCCAATTATTGTACTGCTAATTACTTCTTCTTCTTCTTCTTTTCTTTAAAACAGTAATGGAGACTTGTTATTTCAGCAGCTGTGGGGGCATTCTTTAGCTTGCTCATGACAGGAAAATTAACGTAACCGAAGTGTCGTAATATTGTATGGTAATGAAATACAGGGTGATTTTTCCACCACGTAAAAACTCTAGGGACTGATCGATGAGACGAAACGGAACAAGAAAAGTCTAATGAACTTCTGTCCGGAAAATCATGGTTTCCACGCGAGGTACCATTTATTCAATCATACGTTGTTACGGAGACTGCTGTCTAATACGTGCTGTACTATGCAGCCACAGTTACATCATGTGTTGAAAACGATTTCCATGTGCCTCAACGCATGGATGCACGCGCAGTTGCATCTTCTGTCTCGCATGTTCACGTCGGCCCGGTTGCACCCGTAAAATGTGGAAGGCAGAATGAATACGCCACTCCAGTGTCTCCACATGAAGAATGGGCTCTAGATACGCGATACTTTTGAGATGGCCCCATAACCAGAAATCGCACATAGTGATATCCGGTGAAGGAGCACGCCATGCAGCTGGACCCCCTCGTCCCATCCATCGACCATGGAAGATACGACTGACGTGTGTCCGGACGTTACCGGCAAAGTGGGCCGGTGCAACATCATGCAGCAGCCACATAACCCTTCAAATCATCAATGGCACTTCTTGTAGCAAGTGAGGCAAATCACCCGCATGAAACGTCAATAGTTCCGGCCTGTTAGGCGACGTGGGAGGAAGACTGGTTCCGAAATACGTCCCACACATTCTGGCTGCACTGATGCTGATCATTCCCTATCACCATATCATGGGGATTCTGTATATTATCCCGCAGACGACTGTTTCGAAAGTTGAAGATACTACTCCGCGTAAAGGTGGTCTCCCCTATGAATAGAATGTGTGATACAAACTCCGGAATCGTGGTTGCCTATTGAAGAAACCAGTCACAAAGCTCCTCCCGATGTGGAAAGTCTGTCGCTGGTAAGCCTTGCACTCGCTGTAGGTGATGAGGGTAGTAACAATTGTCATGGAGAATATTCCGCAAAGTCGTCTGGCTTTTCCTGCACTGGCGGGCCAGCTGCCTGGTACTGACACGGAGGTCTCCTACCACGGTGCTAATCACATTTTCCTCCAAGTCTCTGTTCTGGACATTTAGGGTACGTCCTTCATTATTTCCTGCCTTCTGAAACTACCATGTCTCAGATAAACGGCGAAACACTGCTACAAACATTGAATGCTGTGGTTGTTGTCGGCGGGGATGGGTCTCCTGATACTACCTTGCTGCCCGTCGCCGCCTCTTACTCTTTGCCTTTCCGTAAGTAAACACATTGTCGGAAAGCTCTTGATTCGAATACGGTACGATTATGTACAATGCTGTATCACATCCACTACAAGGTGAGTCAGCAAGAGAAGTGAATCAGACCCAACCTTACCAGTCACTATGGCGGCAGAGAGCGCTAGAGCATGATGTATGAGGAACATAACCACCGTCTATGAGGAAACCATGGATACTGTAACTGTGGGGGCAGTCTTTGTAACAAAGCATGATTGAATATGGTCTCTAGCATGAAAACCATGCATTTCTGGACTGAAGTTCATTAGCCTTTTTTTGTTCTGTATCCTCTAATCGATTAATCCCTAGAGTTTGTACATGGTGGAACAAATCAACCTGTAGAACAGGGAAATGACAGTATACCGTATCCGCACAGCTGAAGCGTAGGAGCTGGTGGACTGTGTTCCTTAAAAACTACCTTCTGTAAGACGCTAAAAGGAATGTTTTAGTTAGATAAGAACCGAAGTCCAAGTGAAAATGCAGAGCTTCGGGCCATGGGACCAACAGTAGGATGTCGCCGTGACATGATGGAATGTTCGTTTCAACGCGAGTAAAGGACTCTGTGATTGGTTCACAGCAGTTATGTCGGTAGAAGGGCCATTTCCCACCTGCCTACATGCAAGGTTTGTGGTTGGCCATGGCTGGAAATGTCATGTAGCAGGAGAGTCTTCTGCCTTCTTTTCCATGCCGTACCATTGCTGGCCGACCGTGACAAACTCTGCGAGAATAGGAAATCCTTAGAACTGTTTTTGAAATTATTATTTGTCGTAACTTTCAAAGGTTGCTGAAGATTGTTGGCGCGAGTCTCCCGCTGGCTGAATCAGATAAGTTCCATAGAGTAACGTCAAATCGCACTTGCTGCAGGGACTTCGAGGATTAGACAAGCTTCAGGGATGTCGTCGAGAACGCACTTCACTTTTGTCAGCTGTAGAAGATATCCGTAGAGAGAGAGAGTTCTCCGAGTACAGAGTCCGATCTAGACTCAAAATTGGCAGTCATAGGTTATATCCGCGATGTGGTACGATAGTATGCTTTCATGTGTCCAAGTATCTGCAATCTCTCTTGCGCATATTAAATGTTTATATGCTTGACTCATTGGATAAATCAATTTGTTTTATGTCAAATGCAGTAAACAAAATTGGTGTGGTGGCTGCGCGTTTCTATTTTGTAGTTTCATGGGTCCCTTCAGTAATGCATCCATGTGAGGTGTGGTATCCAGACTTGAATGCTTAATTGCGCCACCCGTAGTAATTTTATTTTAATAAGACATTCTCCATTATGCGACATCGTCTCTCGTACATCTGCATAATCCTATGGGGACCCTCCCTTAACTGTAGGACACAATGGATCGAATCACATGTTAGGAGTATGCTAAACGGTTCAGCTTGCATCTCACAGCGTGAATGATAGTATCAAATTCACCTGTAATATTCTAATAAATAACTATATTAAATTCTTAGATATCACAATGAAGAAAGAAAGTCAATGCACAAATTTGGAAATTATCGAATACCAACTACTACAGACACATTAATCAATAACGAAATATTCCCCCAGAAATGAATAAAAATGCATCTTTCTACTCCACTATATGGATATTCCCCCAGAAATGAATAAAAATGCATCTTTCCACTCCACAATATGGAGGGTAGCATATATTCCACTTCTTTAAGGTGAGATAAACAACGAATTAGCTTTAGTTGTAAATTTTGCCAAAGCAAATAATTTTAAATCAAAGACAGTTAAAGATATTTGCAGATAGATCCCAGTAGTTCATAAAAAATCAGCCACGAATGAATTTATTACTTTATAAAGTAAGAAAGTCAAACAAACACAAAAATTTTAGTTTGTTTTATTATGGTATCATTTATAAAAAAATACCCAAAAGTTTGAGAAATACGAACAGCGAGATTGTGTACTGAATACAATGTTACAAATATTATGGGAAGCACTACCAGAAGAGACTACTTTAATAAGTAAGGGATATAGAAAGTTGTACTGACAATTGTGACAAATTATATGCTGGGCAAACTGTCATCATGTATTTGAGTAAGGAGCGTTCATTTATTTATTTACACGTCAAGTGTAATACTCGATGCTTTGACCATTACTCAGCTGCGATGAACCAAAACAGAGATCACAGTTTAAAAACCCAAAACCTAACCAGGACACCGAACCCTCCAATACACGAAGAAATAGCGAAAATTATAAAATCATTGAAAAACTACAGAGCGCCAGGAGAAGATGGACTTATTTCGTAAATATGGAAATTAGACCATGAAAACATTACGCCCAAAATACACAGAATAATCAAAAACATCTGGGAAACAGAAAAGGAGCCAGAAGAATGGAAGTCACCCCTAATACACCCCCTCCACCAAAAAGGAGACAATACAGATCCTAATAACTATTGAGTAATTTCGTTACTGCCTGTGACATACAAAATTATATCCAAAACTCTGTTAAATCGCCTAGAACATCAGGTCTATAGGCCAGTTAAGAGACAGGGGATCTGGATAAAAAGATCGACAAAAGAACTCTACAAGCAGACAGAGACAATTACAAACAACATCAGAAAAACAAGCGCTAAATTCTATGGGGACATTTACAGGATGAACTAAAATTGGCTGATCGAGAAGATATCTCCACAGAAGAAATAACGAACAGAAAAAATACAAAGAAAAAATCAGGAAGCAGAAATTCGAGGAAACACAAAAGGAGAAGGAAACAGGAAAGAATTGGAGAGAAGAGAGGAAGAAGAAACACAGGTTCTTGGGAAGAAAAAAGAAAGAGAAAAAAAAACTGGCATGAAAATTGATTGTGTTTTAACGGTCTCCTAAATGGGGAATTAACAATAATAATAATAGTAATAATAATAATAATACACGTCAAGATCCGTAGGACCAAATTGAGGATCAAATGTCCAAGGTCATGGAACGTGTCAGTATATAAAATTACAACACAAAAGTAATAAGAGATAAAAATAAAATGTTTATCAGCCCGAAAAAGTTAATCCATAAATTTAGGTAAACGCAGTCAACAATAAAACGAGAATCAGCTTAATTTTTCAAGGAACCCCTCGACAATAAATGACAGTAATGAATATACATATATTGCGAGGTCAATGTCAAAATACCCAGGCCCGTAAACAGGGGTTGACAAGAGGTCCCTGAATTTCCACCATTTATTGCACGAACCGCCCGTTTCTGAGCCAAAAATATCGTTTTAGTATCGGAAGAGTTAACCGAAAATATAATACCATACAACATAAGCGAATGAAAATAAGCAAAGTAGACTAATTTTCGTGTTGAACGATCACTCACTTCAAACACCGTTCAAATAGTAAAAATAGCAGCATTAAGTCTTTGAACAAGATCCTGAATGTGGGCTCTCCAAGACAGTTTAATATCTATCTGAAGGCCTAGAAGTTTGAACTGTTCAGTTTCAGTAATCATAGGCCCATTCTGTGAAATTAAAACGTCAGGATTTGTTGACTGGTGTGTTAGAAAGTGCAAAAACTGAGTCTTACTGTAATTTAGTGTTAGTTTATTTTCTACAAGCCATGAACTTAGGTCATGAACTGCACTATTTGAAACCGTGACAGTGTTGCTCACAACATCCTCTAGTACCAAGCTAGTGTCATCAGCAAACAGAAAAATCTTAGAGTTACCCATAATACTAGAGGGCATGTCATTTATATAAATAAGGAACAGGAATGACCCAACACTGATCTCTGGGGCACCCCCCACTTGACAGTACCCCATTCAGGGCCCACATCACAGCTGTTTTCCACATTGTGAATAACTACATTTTCCTGTCTGTTGTTAAAGTAAGAGCTGAACCAATTATGAGCTACTCCCTGTATTCCGTAATGGTCTAACTTCTGGAGAAACATTCTGTGATCAATACAATCAAATGCCTTAGTTTAATCAAAAGACATGCCTAGCATTCGGAAGCTTTTGTGTAATCCCTTCAGTAGCCCACAGAGAAAAGAGAATATAGCATTTTGAGTTGTTAAACGACTTCCGAACTGGACATCTGATAGCAGATCGTGTGATATAAAATTATCAATTATCCTTAAATACACAGCCTTTTCAACAACTTTAGCGAACACTGGTGGAATAGAAATACTTCTAAAATTGTATACATTATCCACTTTTATAAAGCGGCTTTACTGCTGAGTACTTGATTCGTTCAGGAAACTGACCATTCCTAAAGGAAAAATTACAAATATGGCTGAATACAGGGCTAACATGTTCAGCACAGTACTTCAATAGCCTGCTAGGCACTTCGTCATTTCCATGAGAGTCTTTAGTCTTCAGTGATTGAATTATTCACTCAGTGTCCCCCTTGTCTGTATCACAGAGGAGTATTTTGTTTGCTAGGCCATAAACTCAACCTGCTAGAAGCCCTAGAAATTAACAAACATCTTGCTCACAGTCCAGCTCTAATCCTAAATGACCAGACACAGTTCAACATTACTTCCCACACTGTCTCTTCCTACATATTCCCATTTTCCTGCATTCATTAAGTTCTTTTGTTCTGTTGAAGTTGTCTTTGTATTCCATATACACTGCAGTTTCAAGAGTTAAGGCTTTCTTTTAAGTGGTACTGGTATTACTGTCCATGGTTAATACCCCTTGTAGTTGTCTCATCAAGTATTGTTCATATTTTACATTGTTCATTTATTTAATGCAAAGTGTTGCACAGTCACTGTTTTGATTATAATGTTAATGTTAAAATGCAGTACCACCACACTCTCAAAGATTACGTTTACTATAGGTTCCCTCAATCGCCTTCGTTTTCCTGCATTTATTTATTTCTGTTTATCTTACTGATATTGCTTAAGTCCCTTATGTATTCTGTAGTTACATTGATAATTAATTAGTTTGTGTATCACTCTCCATGTTTCATACCTCCTGATGTAGCCTTGTATAGTACTAATTTTATTTTATTTTACTAGTTTTGTTTATTGATAGAAACTGTTATGTAGGCATGCTATTCCTATTTTGTGTTAAAGGTTTTCCTGTCTACTCCATTGCTATGTATGTACTGTTCAATTTTTACCTTTTCATTGCATTACGACCACACTGCCAAAGATGTTACTTACTGTATGTTTCTACTTCAGTCGGGATGTGTTACTTCTCTTCCAATGTTGTTTGGAAACATTGTAACTTCTTTGGTGATAATACTCAGTAAATGTCTGAAGATGGCCTTGTAAGCCGAAAACGGGTTAACGATAAAAGTAATATTGTAGAACAAAAGCAAATTGGTGCTTTTCATTTATCATGTGGTTCTGATTTTATCCTGTGAATTAGCTATTCTATTTGCATACCACATCCTCTTTGCCTTCCTAATAACATTTTTAAGCACCTTACAATATTGTTTGTGATGGGCTACTGTTGCTTGATTGTGATTACTTGTATCATTTTGATATAATTCCCGCTTTGTTCTACATACTATCCTTATCCCACTAGTAAGCCACCCGGGCTGCCTATTACTGTTAGTGCCCTGTTCAGAACGTTCTAATGCAAAGCAACCCTCAAACAGCAGGAGAAATGTGTTAAGGAACGCATTATATATATTACCTATGTTATCGGCACTATAAATATCCTGTCACTCTTGTTCCTTGACAAGCTTCATTAACTCTCTGTTGCTGTAGGATTATATTACCTACATAGTTTGTAATTGGATGTGACATTTGTTTGAGTACAAAAGCCTTTTAGTGTTAAAACTAGTGCATCTTGGTCAGAAAGGCCATTCACCCTTTTCCTGACAGAATTCCCATCTAGTAATGATGAATGAATAAAAATATTGTCGTTGGGTATGCTACTGTTCCCCTGCACCCTAGTTGGGAAAAACACACCCTGCAATAGATGATATGAATTTAGGAAATTTACCAACATCCTTTTACTTGCACCATCATATACAAAATTTATATTGAAGTCACCTCATTTAGCCACATACTGGTATTTCCTACAAAGTGAAAGACTCTAAAGTCAGAGTTAGGGGACCTACAAACAACAACAATTAGAAGTTAAGTTTCGCTAAATTCAACTGCCCCTGCACAGCATTCAAATATCTGTTCAGTGCAGTGTCGTGATACGTCTATGGACTCAAATGGAATACTGTTTTTTACGTACACAGCCATTCCCCCATCCTGGAAGGAACTCATTGAAAAACAGCCAGTTAATCTGCAATGTATTTTGTTGTGACATGGCAAGACAGCCAAGTCACAATGAGAGGAAGCCGAAAGGCACGCTTTAAGCTCACGCAGATTGGCGTGAGGTCTGGAACAGTTAAAAGAATTAATAGTAGCAAATAAAGTACGTAGTTGATGTAATGCTTAACTTTAATCCACAATTGTAGAACATCTCTCTTGACGATGCATGTTATAACCACAATATAAAATAATATCCAATGCTATGGCGCCTTGCTAGGTCGTAGCAATTGACGTAGCTGAAGGCTATGCTAACTATCGTCTCGGCAAATGAGAGCGTAGTTGTCAGTGATCCATCTCTGGCTAAGTCGGCTGTACAACTGGGGCGAGTGCTAGTAAGTCTCTCTAGACCTGCCGTGTGGCGGCGCTCGGTCTGCAATCACTGACAGTGGCGACACACGGGTCCGGCGTATACTAATGGACCGCGGCCGATTTAAAGGCTACCACCTAGCAAATGTGGTGTCTGGCGGTGACACCACATATTTTATACATAATTTCAAGTCCTTGAGAATATTTTTTTCGCTGACAACCACTACAAAATGATGAAAGGGAAAATTTTATCTCTTTCTACATTTGCACTATTAGTGCAGTAAAATAGTAGTATGAAGCATTAAGTTTTAATTTACTATTTTTTCACTACGACCGTTTTTCACGACGAATTTTGTATAAAATATTTACATATGCCTCTGAATGACCTACAAAAATGTATCATGTTGCGATACGTAATTCAGGATACATGACGTCACATACAAAGTTGCGGGATAAATTGCGGCATCCTGTATGACGTTTTAATTTATCACATCTTTACTACTAGCTCTATTTGCTATACATTTTGTAGAAGTGCCCTCATGTACCACTGGGTATACTTGTAAAATCATAACATTTTATGACACATAGTTAAGGACATAAAACGACATAAATGTCGAGCTGCGTGTAAATGAAACTTTGTGGCGAAATTCTGAGAGATACAGGTGAAATGCATGTAGAAATACTTGTGAAATACGTTAACTTAATGTGAAATAAGAGTATTCTTGACTCGTGAATAATCTGGCAAATCCATGTGTAAAAAGGTCATTCTGATCTCTTTGAATGGTTTCAAACAAATTATGTAAACACAGCAGCTTCGCTCTGGAAACAAATACTGTGGGGGTTGGGGGGTGGGGGGGGGGGAGGCGAAGAAGCACCAGCCACCTGTTTGGGTGAGAATGTAACATGGAGACAGAAGGGGGAGGAGGCGATAGAGAGGTAAAGAGGGGGAACGCGGAGATGAGCTAAGTTGGACGGCATGATATGGGAGAGAGAGGCTGATGAGAAATGGGCAGAGAGAGGGATGAGGAGAAGATGGGCAGTGGGTTGAAAGAGGAGGAGATGGACACAGACATTGAAAGGAAGAGATAGGCAGAGACAGGGGGGACTAGGGGATGGTCAGGGAGATGAAGGAGGTCGAGATGAACAGACAGTGTGCCAGAGGAGATGGACAGAGGGAGGGGGATGAGAAGATAGACGGGAGGTGGATACTGAAGTGACAGAGGGTAGAGGAAATGGACAGAGGGGCAGGGAGCAGAAGGATAGAGAGAGGAGAGCGGTTCAGATGGACAGAAACAGGGATAGGAGGAGATGGACATAGAGAGGGACTGGAGGAGATGGAAAGAGATTTGGGGGCGTTGGAAGAAGTGGACAGAGAGAGTGGGTGGAAGAGACAGACCAAGAGAGGATGGAGGAGGATACTGACAGAGTGAGAGGGAAGGAGAATATGGACTGCTAGAATACCGAAATACGCTGACGGAAAAAAATCGAAGCTATAAAAAATAATTAATCTAGAGCAATGAAATTTCTGGAATACATTCGTCTAGGTAACATATGTAAGTCATGATCATTGCAAGACCACAGGTTAATGTAAGCGCCAGATAAGCCTTGGCATATGTAAAATACCTGTACATCAGTAACCGATTTAACCGCTGACTGCTAGCATGCAAACGTGCATGAATTGTGTCGTACAGTTGCCGGATCTCAGCTTGTGGGATGAAGTTCCATGCCGCTAGCACTTGGTCGGTCATTACAGAGACGGTTAATGCTGCTTGTGGATGACACTGCGGTTGTCGTGCGATGATGTCCCATATGTGCTCGTCTGGAGACATATCGGGCGATCGAGCTCGCCAATGCAACATGTCGACCCCCTTTGGAGCACATTGCACTACGACAGTGGTTTGTGGGCGAACGTTATCCTGTTCGTAAACATACCGTCGTAGGCTATTCATGAATGGCAGCACAACAGCTCGAATCACCAGACTGGCGATAAATTTGCAGTCAGGGTGTTGTGGGATAGCCACGAGAGGGCTCCTGCCGTCATACAAAATCGCCCCCGAGACCATGACTGCTGGTAGTAAGTCCAGTGTCTAGCACACAGACAAGTTGAATGCAGGCCCTCAACTGACCTCCTTATAACACAAGGCCATCAATGGCACCACTGCAGCAGTAAATTTCATCAGAAAATACGACAAACCTCCGTCCTGCCGTCCAATGAGCTCTCGCTTGACACCACTAAAGTTGTAAATGGTGGTGATTTGAATTCAGTGGAGCGCAGGCTACTGGGCGTCTGCCTCGAAGCTGTTCTTGAAATAACTGATTTGTAGGAGTTCTTTCTGTCACTCTGGTACAAACTGCTGCTGAAACGGCTTCTGCGGATGCAGTACGGTGCCCCAGCGCCATGCTTCGAACACGATGGTCTTCCCTCTTGGTAGTGCCGGTGGTCGTCCGGAGCTCGGTCTTCTTGCGACCTTCCATTTTCGTAACCACCGCTGCCAGCAGTCATGTACAGTGGCTGCATTTCTGCCAGGTTTTTTCCATATCGCAGAAGGAACATCAGCTCCTCACTGTCCTATTGCACGACCGCGTTCAAACTCAGTGAGGTGCTGATAATAGCGTCTTAGTCCTGTTAAAGGCATTCGTGATTAACCACGTCCGATCTCAAAGGAAAAAACGCTCACGGCCGTTACAGCGTGAATTTAACGCAAACGTGATTTGCATCCTTATAGTAGCGCTATCAGAGCCACTCTTGTGTGACTAGTGCGAGTTCTAAGTAGAACCCATTTTTCAGACGTAGAAACACCCCTACCAATTTTCGTTTACAACGCACAACTCCTTCTAAGTATCGTGATTTGTTTTTCCATCAGTATATATACATACCCAGGAAAGGCCAGGTTCTTAGCTAGTAAATATATAAAAACCTGTCGTCATACAATTTTTCGCTATAAACTCGATATCCTATATTTTAGTACTCAGCTATTCATAAATAGACGTTGAAGTAAGTGGAAGTGATGAATTAAATGATGATATGTATATGATTCCATGTACGCAGTCAAACAGATTGAATATTAAAACATAGAGAATTTCGTATTCAGTAGCAGCTTGACCTCGTCAACCTTTCAGGACAATGACACATTGAAAGTGATTTTAAGAAGCAAACATAGTAACATGAAAACTCTCATGGTTTGTTAATGGCCTATCGAGCATAATACAGACAGAGAGAAGCAAGGCTGAAAAGAAAATTTTGTTGTATAAGTCATCTACATCTACAACTATATAAACACACGACAAGCCACCATAAGGTACGTATCAGAGGGTCCTCTGTACCGCTACTAGTAATTTCCTTACTTGTTCCACTCGCAAACAGATCGCGAGAAAAACGACTGTCTCTATGCCTCCGTATGAGCCCTAATTGCTCTTATTCGTCTTCGTGATCCTTACGTGCAATCTATGTTGGCGGCAGTAGAATCGATCGACAGTCAGCTTCAAATGAGGGTTATCTAAATTTTCTCCGTAGTATTTCCGGAAAAGAAAGTCGCCTACACCCCAGGGATTTCCATTTGAGCTCCCGAAGCATCTCCGTTACACTTACGTGTTTTCCGAAATTACTAGTAACGAATCAAGCAGCCCACCTCTGAATTGCTTCCATGTTTCCCGTCAGTCCGATCTAGTTTGTATCCCACATACCTGAGCAGTACTCAAGAATAGGTTGCACCAGCGTGCTATATGCGGTCTGATTTACAGGTGAGCCACTCTTTCCTAAAATTCGTCCGATAAACCTAAGTTGACAATTCGCCTTCCCTACCACAGCTCTCCCATGGTCGTTCGATTTCTTATCGCTTTGCAACGTTACTCCCAGATGTTGCCTGTGCCAAGGAGGACACTAATAGTGCTGTTTCCCAACATTACAGGTTTGTTCTTCCTACTCATCCTCACTAGCAGTGATAAAAAAGAAATAAAAAAAAGGGAAAGCCCTCACGAAAGTACGTTCCCATGGATGTTAAAATATTGAAACATTATGTTTTTCTGAAATTACTGTGACTACCAGTATGGATATAAATCCCACAATGAGAATCTCATGCTTGAGTTAACCTAACTTTCATCGTATAAACAAGCTTGCTGTGTGACAGACAAACACACAAACGCTTTTCCAGGGAAAATTAGGTTATCAGCTACTTTCACGGAGTAAGTGTGCACTAAGTGTGCACGATCGCTGGTGTGCAGCACATTGTGAATTTCACGGCATAGAAATGCGAAAATAAACTGCAGGATCTTGAAATATTAGTGGTTCCGATGACAGAAAGCGTTTATTTCCTGTTGAAGTAATCTATTGCCTGGTGATAAATGTCAGACAGATGGGTGCTTCGCAGGTTATTAATAGCTTTTTAAATCATCTGTCGACTGAAGCTCTCACAAGAACGCTAAATCTGCCCAAGGAATCGGTATTGTAGGCTTTTCTGTTTGTACGAGCGTACTTATCAGCTTTTCGTTTTAGCCAGTATTAAATTCAGCACTTACTTTGTTCAGTAAGAGAAAGATTAAACTATGCTCTAGAAGTGATCAAAATACAGTGACGGGAATGAGTGCTCTTCTCTCTATAACAGCGCTTAAGTTTCGAGCTCTAGTCGCTTGCACAAAAAACTAGTTTATTAATAATCGATAGTTTTAGTACAAGGAGCAGAAGTGAAATGTAAACAGAATGCTGCTATGCTTCACTATTGAAATTTCATGCAGTGAGATTCATAGCCAACATCCTTACTGGAGGTATACACTTCTCGTGCGGAGAAATTACGAATTTATTGGATCGAGTGAGGTGGTTTGTGATGGTGGCACTAGAGTCGCATTCAGGATCGGCAGTGCACAAATACCAGTCCAGCTCTCCAGTTTTCAGTTTTCCGTGATTTACCGAAATAGGTTACATTGAATATGGGGATGGTTCTTTAAACAAGAACACAGTCTATTTCTTATTCAACCTTGATTCAGTGTAGCTTGTGCTCTGTCACTAACGATCATGTTATCGATAGCACGTTAAATTTTAATCCTCCTGTTACTCAATATAAATATGGATAAATCAGTGTGACTATATATTACGAACAATGAGCGAAGGTTCTTGAATTTAGTTCCAGTGCAAAGGCAGAAGTGGGGGACTTTAACGACAACTTTTGAAGTAGACGAAATTTGGGATAGGAAGGTTTACCAGGTGGAAGTCTCAGTCTAACCAAATCCACTTAAGAAGATCAGATACGATGTCTTACATTGTCTCCGTTCAGGCAACGTCGGTGGAAGTGTACGGATTTGATCTCTGTCCTCCATGACAGATCACAGGAGGGAACACTCAGAGTCAGTTTGCGCATAGACATTTGATACATCGTTGTAACCATCATTATGTTCTGTGAAATTCCGCACTCGAATCTACCAGAATTCAAATGCTCATGAGGATTTTGCCTGCGGGATAAGTCGTCGAGAAGGCCAGATTCGAGTTATGTGTTCTCGTAAGGCTGTATGCAAAAGTTGTTGCCCCCAGCCTTTAGAAAAATGAGCCCTGATGAATTGTGGCTTGTTAGGTACTGTCCAAGTATATGTGGTATCTGATAAATCTCTGAGTGAAGAATAATCAGGAAAACTTGAATAGTTTCTCTAAAAATTGTTGCTTTTTAATTTTCAGTTGTACTTCAATGACAGTGTAGGTTCCACTGATCTTCATATTTGTAAATCGTATATGTTTAATTTTCCGTGTCAAAGAAATATAGTTTCTACAATAAAAGTGATTTGATTCGCAAGCATCACGCTCAACGATAAACACAATATAATTCTCAGAGCACACTTTCTATACTGCAGAATCATTAGGTTCTATCTAGTATGCCAATCAGAAATCGTATGAGATCGATTACAATTAGTGACTTAGGGTCTTCCACTATGTTGCCGTCGGCAACTGGAACTGGTTCTTGACTCTGTAATGACGTCTTTGTCGTTCGCAGGGCATAACACGGTTATTTGTGTCAAAAGCGGATGGTTTAATCCGACATGTCAAAACCTACACTGAATTTTTTCACACAGACAGAATACAATGACGGAAATGCAGTGTCAGAATTTTATCTGGTAAGGCGCACTACAAATATTCTCAAAAAAATTGTTACAGTTATTCGTTACTGTCGCACGAAGAACCGCTTATGACACTGGTTTGTTCAGCCCTTCATGCTTATTCCGAGCATCGGCGAATAAACAGCCGCAGTCTTGGCAAGAGGACGTGGCATCGCTTAGTGCCAAATCCAAAGTGCACACACATAAGTTTTAAGCACTTCAGTACGCACCAAAAATGCCTCAAATCATCAATATTTTTGATAAGTAGCATTTCTTGTCGACAGCTGAATTGTTTTAGATGTAATTGTTACACAGAGAAAAGAAAATCAAGACAGTGTATAATATTATACTGTAGCCAACTTCCTTCGATTGGGATTTGGAATTGTTGACGTGAAATACGTTATAGTAATTCCTGTAGCACTGTTGTTATGATACTTTTAGAATAATGCATATTTTGCTAACATTATAAAAAAAGGTCCTTGTTTATTCTCTGAGGTCGCCACAAAATGGCGAAATATCTACTGGGTAACGTTAACGTTTTCTTTATACCACCAACACCTGAAAAACTAAAAGCTAACGCACTTCACATTTCACAATAATTACTAATTTTATTTAGATATAACCTGAGAAATGGTCGTAGCCACTGTTCTGTGTATTGATCTGTGTACCAGATGTACTTGATTAAATCCGTAAAATATGGTGATGCAAATTGGCATTGCACAAGTGACTGACGTTTAACAATATCGTTCCGCCGATAAGCGCCATATGACAAAGACCTATTGCAAATTGTATTGTTAGACAGTTTTCCTGAAAATGATTTGTACTGTTGAAAATATTTTTAACGACTGTCTAAATCTCCCTATTAGAATCTGACTTACATTAATACGCTCCTCATCGACCTCCTAAAGACAGAGATGTTGTTGTGTCCAGGCCAAGAGTCTCAGATACACAATGAATTATTTTCTGCAAATTATAAGAAAACGCTTCGGATGTAATAATGCAATTTATTCTTTCAGATTTTTCCAATTTTATTATGTTGATTACAAAACTTTTGCAAGTAAGCATTACTTGTTTTTAATTTTCGGTTTTAATTAGCCTTGCTGTTTATGAAGACAGAGACAAAGCTGCGGAAACGGTAATCCACTAATGAGAATCCTTGGTGGTTTTGTATAAGAATGTGACATAGCATTCACCGACTGTGCAAGGGACTTTTATTTTTTTACTCGAAATTATTAAGTGCAGTTTGCTCGAAATCTGACCTATTTGCAACAAATAATTCTGAACAAATACAGACCATTATGATACAGGGATTAGTGGCCACTAGGCAGTTGTAGCGGCACTCAGTACCGTATCATCCAAACTCACCAAAAATAAATGCAAAGCACATCTATTTCAAAACGCTGATAAATTTCGCTGGATGACTATGTAAGAGGCAGCCTCCACTCCTTTGTATCTGAATATGTAAGCGTAGACTGACTAGATGCGGTTTGAATTCAAAAAAATTGTATCAATGGCAATTCAGAGATAAGTACCAAATAAAGCAATATACGACGGTACTGATATCACTGTTACTCTAAACGGGTCAGAAGACTCTTGCAGAGGCAACTAAAAAAGCATGCCAAATTTAAAATGAATGCTAAATTCACAAGATTGCCGAAATTTTACAGAAGCTCGAAATTTAGCACGAACTTCAATGCGTGATGCTTTTAATCGTTTCCACAACGAAACTCTGTCTCGAAATCTGGCAGAATGTCCAAACAGATCCTCGTCGTATATAAAGCGGCAAGACGCAATCAATTCATTTGCTGCGCGATAAAAATAGTTATGTCACCGTTGACAGTGCCACTAAAGCAAAGTTACTAAACACAGTTTTCCGAAACTCGTTCATCAAACAGGACGTAGTAAATATTCCAGAATTCGAATCTTGAACAACTGCCAGCATGAGTAAGTTAGAAGTAGATATAGCCGGTGTAGTGAAGCAGATTAAATCACTTTATAGAGCAAGGCTTCCGGTGCAGAGAGCATACCCGTCAGGTTTCTTTCAGAGTATGCTGATACAATACCTCCATACGTAACAATGATATACGTAAAACCGCTCGGTCATCGAAAGATTTGTACCTAAAACTGAAAAGTTGCTCAAGTCACACCAAGATCCAAGATAGGGAAACAGGAGCAATCTGCTGCATTACAGACCCATATCACTAACGTCGATTTTCAGTAAGTTTTTGGAACATATTCTTTGTTCGAACATAATGATTTACCTCGCAGAAAACGATTTCTTGAGTAACAGTCAGCACGGATTCAGGAAAAATCCTTCTTGTGAAACTCAGCTAGCTCTCTATTCTCATTAAGTAATGAGTGCTAATGACAGGGTTTGTCAAAGTGATTCCGTTATTTTAGGTTCCCAGAAGGCTTTTGACACCGTTCCTCACAAGCGTCTTCTAATCAAATTGCGATCCTATGGAGTATCGTCTTAGTTTTGCGACTACATTCGTGATTTATTGTCAGGTAGATTACAGTTCAAAGTAACTGACGGAGGCTCATCGAGTAAAACAGAAGTAATGTGTGGCGTTTCCCAAAGATGTGTTACAGACCTTCTGCTGTTTCTGATCTACATAAACGACATGGGAGACGATTTGAGCAGCCCTCTTAGATTGTTCGCAGATGATGCTGTCGTTTACGGTCTTGTTAAGTTATCAGACCATCAAAAACAACTTCAAAATGATTTAAACAAGGTACCTGTGTGGCGGAAAAAGTGACAGTTGACTCTACGTAATGAACAGTGTGAAGTTATACACATGAGTACTGAAAGAAATCCGCTACATTTCAGTTACACGATAAATCTCTCAAGTCTAAAAGCTGTAAATTCAACTAAATACAATGGGATTACAATTACGAATAACATCAATTGAACAATCTCACAGAGAATGTTATGGGTACAGCAAACGAAAGACTGCTATTTGTTGGTAGAACGCTTAGAAAATGGAACAGATCGCCTGAGGAGATTTCGTACGCCGCTCTTGTCCGCCGTCCTCTGGAGTACTGCTGTTTAGTGTGGGATCCGCATCAGATGGGACTGACGGGGGACGTCGAAAAAGTTCAAACAAAGGCAGCTCATTTTGTATTATCGCAAAACAGGGCAGAGAGTGCAACGGACACGATGCGTGAATTACGGGAGAAGTCATTAAAACAAAGGCTTTTTCGCTGCGGAAGAATCTTCTCGTGAAATTCCAATCACCAACTTTCTCGTCCGAGTGCGAAAATATTCTGTTGGTTCCCACCTACATAGCGAGAAATGATCATCATGATAAAATAAGAGAAATCAGAGCCCGGACAGAAAGATTTAAGTGCTCGTTTTCTCCGCACGCTGTTAGAGAGTGGAACCCTAGCCAAATAGCTTGGAGTTGGTTCTATAAACCCTCTGCCAAGCATTAATTGTGAATTGCTGAGTAATCATGTAGATGTAGATATAAACTGGCTTTATATGTAGCTTGTAGGGCATAACAAGAAACTTCATCACTCGTTTACTTGAGGTAAACGTCGTAATTTTGTGACTTCCATTTCCGTACAATTTCCTGAAACTTTTTAACCTGTTCGAAGAAGCCTGAGAATCTGTAATATTCATCTGACCTGCAATTTAGAGCACCCACTCTCGTAGATCTTACTCGGTGACAGTACATTAACAGCCATGAGCAGTTCCAAATCTTTCGAATAGTTGTCTTCCACACTTTTTTTAGTTTCATTCCGTCGCTTATTTCGTACTACGAGTAAATCTTTGTTCCATTATTACGACTGATGTTCTGATTTCAAGATTTAAACCGGGTTTGTACACAAGTTTAAACGTTCTCTCCCGCCTTCGTTTACCAAAAAAAGCCTCTTCTCTATAACTGAATGCTATGACAGTACATCAGTACATGTTTTCTTCGGGCTTGAAAGGTACACTGTTTTGTTCTGAATTTAAATTAACACAACAGTCATCGTTTTAACCATAGTTAAGGAAATCGTCAGAGCTATTTCCTGTTTCTTCTGACGTTTGCACAATTGCTGAAAAAATTCTGACATTGTTAACATGAATGTCCAAAAAATTATGTAATAAATAACTCATATGTAAGTCCTCAGGGGAAGTTGGCGATTTCTATTGAATACCACGTTCATCATATTTCATCGTTGCCATGTTGAAAACATTAAATCGGTCCCCCATTACGATGAAATACTGGAACCCGTACAGTCAGATGCTATTGGAAAGCATATGCCAAACACTCACTAAAAAGTTAGGTAAGATTTATCTCCACTGTTAATGCTTAGTGATACTGCAAAGGCAGCTGCCAATCATTAAAATCAGTTTGCAGATTCACGCAAACAGTTACTGTGAACAATTATGTCAAGGAAGCTATCGACAGAAACTGAAATTCGCCTTACTAATTACAATCACAGTCGATGTGCCGTCAACCCAGGATGTGTGCCCCTCGTGTTCTGCATAGTCTGTCTGTTACAGGTTGGGCAGGGGGATACATTTCTCCATCTGCATGGCGAGCTACGAATCTAACATATTTCAACATTTTTTAAACAATTGCAATGTGTCCTACCAGCTAAAATATTGACGTGTTTCTTTCACTGCATTTTTCTAGTATAAAAAATTTGCAGTGTAGATTTCGACTTGTTGTGTTGGACAATTCCCTTCTAAGTCTTCACCTATGCAACGGCGGTCACGAAGTGGAAAATGGAAATGAGCGTTTGGCGTCAGTGGCCGGGAGGCCCCTCGCGGGGCAGGTCCGGCCGCCATATCGCAGGTCTTATCACATTCGGCGCCACATTGGGCGACCTGCACGCCGGATGGGGATGAAATGATGATGAACACAACACAACACCCAGTCCCTGAGCGGAGAAAATCTCCGACCCAGCCGGGAATCGAACCCGGGCCCAGAGGACGGCAATCCGTCACGCTGACCACTCAGCTACTGGGGCGGACGGTCACGAAGTGATTCACACCATTCTCGTATTGAGAACATGGATTCATGACGTCCAGACTGCCCTTCACATACCCAACCATCCACAAAAAGCAACGTCTTTGCCGCAGTGGATACACCGGTTCACGGGAGATCACCGACGTTAAGCGCTGTTGGGCGTGGTCGGCACTTGGATGGGTGACCATCCAGGCCTCATGCGCTGTTGCTATTTTTCGGGGTGCAGTCAGCCTCATGATGCCTATTGAGGAGCTGCTCGACCGAATAGTAGCGGCTTCGGTCAAGAATACCATCATAACGGCCGGGAGAGCGGTGTGCTAACCACACGCCCTTCCTATCCGCATCCTCAGCTGAGGATGACACGGCGGTCGAATGGTCCCGATGGGCCACTTGTGGCCTGAAGACGGAGTACTAACAATTAGCCACAAAAATCTTTCCGAATTCACCTATTTGAGCACATATTAGCTACGTCTGACTAATATTACCAACATATTTAAGAAAAACAAAAACGACACGTTTTCAGCGCTGCATACGGAAAGTCATCGAGTAAAACAGAGGTGATTTCTGGTGTTTCCCAAAGTAGTGGTATCGGTCCTCCGCTGTCCCTTATCTACATAAACGATTTAGAAGACAATCTGAGCAGCCATCTTAAAATGTTTGCAGATGATGCTGTCGTTCATTGTCTAGTAAAGTCCTCAGAAGATCGGAACAAATTGCAAAACTATTTAGAAAAGATATCCATATGGTGCGAAAATTGCCAGTTGACTCTGAATAATGAAAAGTGTGAAGTCAGCCACATGAGTGCTTAAAGGAATCCGTTAAGCTTCGGTTACACGATAAATCAGTCAAATCTAAAGGCAGCAAATTCAATTAAACACCTAGGAATTAAAATTACGAACAAGTTAGATTATAAAGAACATTTAGGAAATGGTGTGACGAAGGCTCTAATGTGGCTGAACATCAAGTCGAACTGTGCTTACATGACAACTATGAGAACATAATTCCATGCTACGTCAACCCAATGCCAGTGTCGATCAAAGGTGGTAGCTGGTGGTTAATTGTATGCCTGTATGTTGGCAACATGCGATATGGTGTTATCAAAGGGTGAGAGATATGAAGAACGTGATGGGTATGGCAACGGTCAAAGTGTCTCTGTATAGATGTAGGTCAGAACCGTAGAGGCGACATGTAAAGTTGAGTTATTATGTTGAAGTGTTTAGTAACAGCATCCCGAAAGTATGGCAGGTTTAACACATAAAAAATATTACTTCTCCACCACAAATTTCCATCTATGTGCACCACAGCTGATCGTGTAGAGCACTGAGAAGAGTGCCTAGTATAACATTTAAGTTGCTATATCAAAGTGTAGAGTGAGCAGGCAATTAGACAGTGTGGGTAGGATGAGATGGGAAAATCGCCAGCTATGTACTAGAGGTAAGAGGACGGCTATTTCTGCACTATAAGCAACCTCATCCATCAAGAGCCGAGACAAGGAAGCTGTCATCCTAGGGTGACAACCACAGAACTAGTTGTGACCAACACTTAAAGATTGTAAGATATTTCGGTTTGTACTTTTGTGTAGCGATGAAGTTTCTATAACCTTCTCAAGTTTCTTACATATCATGTACTGAATGTCTGATACTTTGTGACCAGTATGTATTACTTTTGTTTCTTCGCTTATTAATATCAATCAATGCGCTAGATTCACCCAAAACTATCGTTCTTACGAGGAGAACACGGCAAGTGTCAGAACTCGATTTCCCAGAAATTTCGCTCACTGGGAGAGGTGTCATAATAAGCGAACACGTGTCTCGGCTTATCCGTAGGTACTCCATCTTTTCTGAGGAAACGACCGTAACAATTTTCGAGGTACTTCACGAGTCTTCTAGCGAGCAAATAGTGCAACCGAAGTGGTAGCACAGTGACTAGCGTCGCGGATTCGCACTTCTGCATCCCATAATCGAAGCGCTATTATTATTTTAATTTTTTTCTCATTAATCTACCCTTACCCGTAAAACACCCACAAGTATGTTTTCCAGAGTACATCGAAATAACGTTGCCGTATTCGGCTGCTAATTATACGTCTGGTGAATGAGTTAAAAAATGAAAGAAAACGCTAAATGAATGATAAAATTGTTTGAATGTTTTTTCGGTAACGACCTCTTAGTGGATCTTCAGTCATAATCAGTTTCTAGCACCAGTTTCAATAAAGTGAACCGTTATACGCAATTTGCGCCAGATTATTGCGTCCACATCCTATCTTCAGCATTGTGAATGCAGTTCCTTTCCCGAGTGAGATTGATACGAAAATATATCACTGTGGCGAACCTGCGTTCGCACGATGCACGTGGTTTCGGAATTTCTATGTTGCGAACGTTTCTACGATCAGTATCATCCAACTGAATGCATCAAATCTTCCTGAAGGACAAACATAAGTATGAAATGTAATAATTAATACAAGAAGTAATATAAGAATGAAATATAAGAATATCAGAATTTAAAAAGATCATAACCCCTGAAAATACAATATATACATATATTACGTAATATATATTGTATTTTCAGGGGTTTTGATCTTTTTAAATTCTAATATTCTGATATTTCATTCTTAAATTAGTTCTTCTCCAAATATTAAGTAAGGAGGCTTGTGTGCCTCAGCGATACAGACAACCGTACCGTAGGTGCAACCACAACGGAGGTGTATCTGTTGAGAGGCAAGACAAACGTGTGGTTCCTGAAGAGGGGCAGCAGCCTTTTCAGTAGATGCCGGAGCAACAGTCTAGATAATTGACTGATCTGGCCTTGTAACACTAACCAAAACGGCCTTCTTGTGCTGGTACTGCGAATGGCTGAAAGCATGGGGAAACTACAGCCGTAATTTCTCCCGAGGTCACGCAGCTTTACTGTATGGTTAAATGATGATGGAGTCCTCTTAGGTAAAATATTCCGGCGATAAAGTAGTCCCCCATTCGGATTTCCGGGCAGGGACTACTCAGGAGGACGTCGTTATCAGGAGAAAGAAAACTGGTGTTCTACGGATCGGAGTGTGGAATGTCAGATCCCTGAATCGGACAGGTAATTAGAAAATTTAAAAAGGGGGAGTGGATAGGTTAAAGTTAGATATAGTGGGAATTAGTGAAGTTCCGTGGCAGGAGGAACAAGACTTTTGGTCAGGTGAATACAAGGTTATAAATACAAAATCAACAATGGTAACGCAGGAGTAGGTTTCATAATGAATAAAAAATAGGAATGAGGGTAAGCTGCTACAAACAGCGTAGTGAACGTATTATTGTGGCTAAGATGCACACGAATCCTACTCTCACCACAGTAGTTCAAGTTTATAAGCCAACTAGCTCCTTATATGACGAAGATATTGATGAAATGTATGATGAGATAATAGAAATCATTCAGATAGTGAAAGGAGACGAAAATTTAATAGTCATGGGTGAATGGAATTCGATAGGAAAAGGAAGAGAAGGAAACGTAGTAGGTGAATAAGGAATGGGAGTAAAGACTGAAAGAGGAAGCCGCCTGGTAGAATTTTGTACCGAGGATAACTTAATCGTAGCTAACACTTGGTTCGAGAATCATGAAAGAAGATTGTATACATGGAAGAAGCCTGGAGATACTGGAAGGTTTCAGATGGATTATATAATGGTAAGACAAAGATTTATGAACCAGGTTTTAAGTTGTAAGACATTTACAGGGGCAGATGTGGACTCTGATCTCAATCTATTGGTTATGAACTGTACATTAAAACTGAAGAAACTGCAAAAAGTTGGGAATTTGAGGGGATGGGACCTGGATAAACTGAAAGAACCAGAGATTGTAGAGAGTTTCAGGGAGAACACTAGCGAAAGATTGACAGGAATGGGGGAAAGTAATACAGTAGAAGAAGATTCGGTAGCTTTGAGAGACAAAATAGTGAAAGCAGCAGAGAATCAACTAGGTAAAAAGACGAGGGCTAATAGAAATCCTTGGGTAACAGAAGAAATATTGAATTTAATTGATGACAGAAGAAAATACAAAAATGCAGTAAAGGAAGCAGGCAAAAAGGAATACAAACGTCTCAAAAATGAGATCGATAGGAAGTGCAAAATGGCTAAGTAGGGATGGCTAGAGGACAAATGTAAGGATGTAGAGGCGTATTTCACTAGGGGTAAGATAGATAGTGCCTACAGGAAAATTAAAGCGAGATTTGGAGAAAAGAGAACCACTTGCATGAATGTCAAGAGCTCAGATGAAAACTCAGTTCTAAGCAAAGAAGGGAAAGCAGAGACATGGAAGGAGTATATAGAGGGTCTATACAAGGGCGATGTTCTTGAGGACAACATTATGAAAATGGAAGAGGATGTATATGAAGACGAAATGAGAGATATGATACTGCGGGAAGGGTTTGACAGAGCACTCAAAGTCCTAAGTTGAAACAAGGCCCAAGGAGTAGATAACATTCCATTAGAGCTAATGATAGCCTTGGGAGAGCCAGCCCTGACAAAACTCTACCATCTGGTGAGCAAGATGAATGAGACAGGCGAAATAACCTCAGACTTCCTGAAGAATATAATAATTCCAATCCCAAAGAAATCAGATGTTGACGGATGTGAAAACTACCGGACTATCAGTTTAATAAGCCACGGCTGCAAACTAATAACACGAATTCTTTACAGACTAATGGAAAAACTGGCAGAAGCCGATCTGGGGGAAGATCAGTTTGGATTGCCTAGAAATATTGGAACACGTGAGGCAATACTGACCCTACGACTCATCTTAGAAAATAGATCAAGGAAAGGCAAACCTACGTTTCTAGAATTTGTAGAGCTACGGAAAGCTTTTGACAATGTTGACTGGAATACTCTCTTTCAAATTCTGAAGGTGGCATGGGTAAAATTGTACAGAAATCAGACGGCAGTCATAAGAGTCGAGGGACATGAAAGGGAAGCAGTGGTTGGGAAGGTAGTGAGACACGGTTGTAGCCTATCTCTGATGTTATTCAAACTGTATAGTGAGCAAGCAGTAAAGGAAACAAAAGTAAAATTCGAAGTAGCATTAAAATCCATGGAGCAGAAGTAAAAACTTTGAAATTCGCCGATGACGTTGTAATTCTGTCAGACAGCAAAGGATCTGGATGAGCAGCTGAACGGAATGGACAGTGTCTTGAAAGGAGGATACAAGATGAACATCAATAAAAGCAAAACAAGGATAATCGAATGTAGTCGAATGAACGCGTGTGATGCTGAAGGAATTAGATTAGGAAATGAGACGCTTAAAGTAGCAAATGAGTTTTGCTATTTGGGGAGTCGAAGTAGAGAGGATATAAAATGTAGATTGGCAATGGCAAGGAAAGCTTTTCTGGAGAAGAGAAATTTGTTAACATCGAGTATAGATTTAACTGTCAGGAAGTCGTTTCTGAAAGTATTTGTATGGAGTGTAGCCATGTATGGAAGTGAAACGTGGACGATAAATAGTTTAGACAAGAAGAGACTAGAAGCTTTCGAAATGTGGGGCGATATAAGAACAACAGAAGGCTAAACAACTCTAGTGACTTAATAGAAAAAATAAGAAATGAAAACATACCAAACTCAGCAACATTGGTGTCATTTGATATAATTTCAATGTACACACACATCCCAACAGAAGAAACCATCAACACAATGGAAAGAAACCTCCAACTGCAAGGAAACACACCCACAACAAAAATACAAGAAATATTAGCCATACTCAGGCTCATTACAGAACAAAACTACTTCAAATTCAACAACTGATTTTACTCTCAACAAGATGGACTACACATGGGATCCCCAATCAGTGGCCTCCTAGCTGATATTATCCTCAATCAGATAGAAAAACAAATCATTGACAAAATAGTAATACCAAGACAGTACAAAATAATATATTGGTAGAGATATGTAGATGACATAATTTACATAATAGATGAACCACTGTCTCGCATAAAGGAACTTCATGATAAGATAATCTCCATCCACCCACAAATACAAAACACCATAGAAACACAAACAGATGAAATACTTAATTTCTTAGATCTTACTATACACAAGAGAAACAACAAACATGAATTCACAATCTACAGAAAACCCACACTCAGCAGCACCATTATTCATAACCAATCCAATCACCCCACAACTCACAAAGAAGCCAGCTTCAGATATTTACTTCACAGGCTGAACAAAAGACCCATGAACAGGCATGACTACACACAAGAACTGAACACGATAAAACAAATTGCACAGGAGAATGGATATGACGCAGAGAGAGTAGACAAAACAAACCACAAAATACAAAAACAAATAGCACATAACCATGAAACACACACACATACAAACACAACTCATCACACAACAAATCAGCTGATGGTAAGCAACTAATGGCACATAATGACTTACAACAACAAAGTCCCACACAGGGTGGGTAATATGCTAAAGACACAAGGACTCAACATAGCATACAGAACCAACAACACAATATAGTGCAGACTCGGAAGAAATACCACCAACACTGACAAATACAGCCAGTCCGGCATCTACCAACTTACTTGCAACTGCTGTCAATCCGTATATGGGAGCCAAACTTGTAGGACCTTCAGAACCAGATATAATGAACACCTCAGAGCACTGAAAAGCAATAGCACATACTCAGCATTTGCAGACCACCTGGTAGCACACAACCACCACCCAAAAAACATTGAAACTGACCTTCACATCCTAAAAACTAGCAGCAGCCTTTACCAAAAATTAACTAAAGAAGACAACTACCACATCCAAAAATCAATAGCCCAAGGAAAGAAAGTACTCAATGAATACACATCACTGTGCAACAAAACCCTCTTCGCCACAATAGAAGACCTATACAAGTAACACACACACACACACAAAATCATCTCTCTCTCTCTCTTTTCTTTCTTTCCTTCTTTCTTTGTCTCTCTCTCTCTCTCTGCCCCAATACTCATCACACGCACGCAAACCCATACAAAACACACACCACTAACACCAAATACAATTCAAACTCGCGCGCCTCACCCAGCAGAACACGCTACGAAACAAATAAACGCCACACAGCCACAACAACACGTAATGGCAGCGAAAACTCCGCCTATGTTTTGAGTAATCGGAAAAAGTGCACTGCCACGCGAACACAGGCAAAGAAGTAAGCCTGTTTACTTCACCAACAACACAGGAAAACGTACCACAACTCCAAAACTGTAAGTTACAGAAAGAAAACGTGATACAGTCTGATTTCCGTTCGTAAATGCATAACAAACAGAAAATAAATTACGTTTTGCTGTTTGCAGATGACAAGTTCTATATCGTGTAGCAGAACAGCTACCAAAATAAATGGACAATAACATCATGTAAGGTATGTTACTTATGATTACACCCACTTTTCGCCAATTAAGCTACAAATACAACTTTTACATAATGTTGTAAACGACACAAATGTTAATATGTTAACAACAAATTTACAGTTAAAATTAAAAATAGAACCCACTGACTATAGCACAAAAGGGCTGAAACATGTATTGGTGAAACAAAAGAAAAAAGGTGTCTTGCATTAGGCGGAACTTCTCATTCCATTTCCAAATAGTCAGGAGTGATGGCTACACCTCAGGGGAACAACTCATAGTACACTACACCGTCGCTTCTCCACCACTATCACAGCATCATCCTTTGAGAAAGCGCGTAGATCTTCTGTACAGGGAGATGCTACTTTGTTTGGGCGCAACTATTTCCTTCTTATCCCTATGATAGAGTGAAGACACCGTTTCTCGTCACCAGTGACGACACAGGATAGGAATGCTCGGTGTTGTTCACGAGCCAAATGATGACGACCAAGCACAGACATGGCCACCCTCTGATCTTTGTGATTTTGGCTATGAGCATGTGGTACCCATACACCGATTTTTGAACATTCCTCATGGCGTACAACTTTCGCCACACACAGTGAAAATGTTCCTGACTATCTATACTGCTGTCACCCCTCTATTAAATTTAAACAGAAGAATATGTACTACGTATCCCATCCCCTAGACAACGAAACCAGCCAAAACTTTTAATATATGAACTCTAAGATGGAGGGTGCATGATAGAGGACCAACACCACTTTCACTTTTATTCTAATCGAAAGCCCGCAATTGGGAACTCGTCCAGGGTTTGTGCCCTGCGTAGTAGTAATTCCTTCGCTCTCTGTTATTCAGCGTAGAATGCGAAGTATAAAAACCTTTTCAAAACCACTAGAGATTTCTGTAGAGTGAACCTCTCACAAGACACAGTGTGAGATCGGTTTTATCCGCAAATAGGTTACTGGAAATAGTTAAATTACGCAGTAAATTTCACAACTAACACATGCTATGGATAGAGGTCCTAATCTATCACGTTAAAGGCATTTTGCGTGGGGGCTTAGAGTTTAAATAAGTTGTGGACAGGGAACAGTAGCGGTTAGCGCCTTTAACGGACAGTGGTATCAGAGACGGCTGGACCACGCGGTAACTGGCAGCAACTACAGTTACATCAGGCGACTTGTCCAGAGGTGGACGCTTTTCACCAGCAGTACCAAGGCAGCGTCTTCCAGTATTCTAGGGTGGTCTTCAATGTCAATCTCCACTACAACCGACGGCATCACCATGGCAGAGGGAACCATCTCTGAACAGATAAGTGCCTGCGCAAATAGTGAGATAGTGTTTAACTCTGAAGTTCAAGCTCCACTTATAGATCTCGCGGATATAAAACAAACACTTGGTATGTGTAATTCTGAAAATGGAAGTGAGCCGGTTAGTCTGAAATCAGAGTGCAAATGTGTAACTAGTAGGAATTCAGGCATGAGGAATGAAGGTGGGGGGCATACGGTGTCTCAGCTAATGCAGATGATCCAGGGATTGGGAAATAATATCAGTACAATGGGAAATGATAGGAGTACAATGGCAAATAATATCAGTAAAATTCAAACAGTTATGGATGCAATTCGGACTGATACTGGTACAATGCGAACTGAAATAGGTTCTGCTTTGAAAAAATTGTAGGTAACTTTGAAAAAGCAATTGATGTAAGTTACGAATGTGTAATGAATGAGTGTGTGAATGGTGATGAATGAAAACATTCACTGCTTCAAAAAGATGTTGAAGAGGAGATGAATTTGATGAAAGCAAATTGTGTAGAGAGTTGTGAAGAGGTATTAGCAAATAGTAGCAATTGCAGTAAGGAAGGTGTTGTAGTGAAAAGTATTTGTGAATCGGCGAAAAGCGTTAATGTTAGTGAGTGCAGCATAGCTTTGGGTTCGCCAGCTGCAAGTGAGGGTGATTGTGTTTCGGCGGAAAGCGTCATTGTTACTAAGGGAGGCTTAGCATTGGACGCGCCAGCAGTTGAAGTTAAAAATGTATCTGCGGAGGTCGGTGATTCCTGTTTAAAGGAATAGAGTAATGGCAATTTATGTAATGATGTAAAAGCTACTGGTATTGATACTTCGGAGGAAGGAATTTACGCGTTTCTAGCCACGAATGAAGGCGAAACGAAATTTATTGATGAATGTGTGGATCTAAAACGTTTGTCAGAATATGACTGTGAGAATGTATGCAAAGTAAGATTGGGGTTATTCTGAATGAAATGGGTGTAGAAATGGCAGTGTATGCTGATTTTTGTCCGATCACAGTGGAATGTAGCAAGGCTGGAGGTCCCAAAATTGTACGACAAAAAGCAGCAATTTGAGTAACGTAGCGGCGGAGGATAAAATTGTGTACGATTTACGTAAAGTTAATTTGTCGACGGAGGAAAGTAAGATTTCGGATGTGAATTTATGTAGTGATTTAAATGGTGAATAAGCCGATGAGGTTGCTGAGATAAATATTTATGGTGATGACTGATTAAGCATCGATGTATTATTCCGGAAAATAAATTGTTTAACAGTGAATTGATGTGTAATTTTGTTGAAGCTGCAAGTGTCGATATTTTGGAGGGGAAAAACAGTAAAGTTGCGCATTCTCTGGTTAGTGAATTGGCGAAATTTATGGAAGAACTAACAGAAAATTTAGAGAGGGCTGAAGTAAATAGTGTGGATGGGGATAGTTTGTGTAATGAAGTTCGTACGAATTGGTATATGAAGGAGGAGTGTGACTCTAGTGAGACTGATTGGCATAGGTACGGTAGAGCGTTGTGGCATATGTAGACATGAGAGAAGTTTAAAATTGCTAAAGATATATAGAGAAAGGGCAGAAGTGAAAAGCTGTTCTAATCTGTAATTAGTGGTAGTAATTTTGGAGGGGTAACTCACGTGTTTATTTGGAGATTCATTACTTATTTATTAGTTTATTGTGGCACTGTACGTGTGTAAAAGGGGAAGTTTACGCACTGAGGGTGCGTGGAGGTCAGTGACCTCGTGGATATTAGTAAAATATATATTGATTTATGATTTGTATAAAAATGTGGCAAATGATTTAGTGGTCAGTTTGAATGGTATTACAACTGTAATTGTATGTGCATGCAATTTTTGGTACGTGAAGGTAGGAAGGATTGAATAAAATCAATTAAATAGAACTAATGGGAATTTGAGCTTACTGTGATTCAATCTTTGTTGATCCATTATGGACTGTAGGACAACGGCTGGGATGTATTTCTTGACGCAATAATTTACCAACAGCCGAATGTATTGTAGAAATTTATTTTATGAGCTTCATAAAATATATTTCTACAATACATATGGCTGTTGGTAAATTACTGCATCAAGAAATACTGTGATTCAGTCCTTTGCCTTGTGACTTTGTTCCTAAGGTATCCCTTTCCTCTGGACGGAATATTTAGCATGCATCCTGGTGGTGTAACGCCGGAAATGCATATCCTCCTATTGTACTATAAATTTTTTTCCTTATTTTGTTACCTGAAGATATGACATTTCTGTGTCTTTATATATTGTAATTGTTTCACTATTTGTATATATATACAGGGCTATTACAAATGATTGAAGCGATTTCATAAATTCACTGTAGCTCCATTCATTGACATATGGTCACGACACACTACAGATACGTAGAAAAACTCATAAAGTTTTGTTCGGCCTGAGCCGCACACCAGGTTTCTGCCGCTAGAGCGCTCGAGAGCGCAGTGAGACTAAATGGCGACAGGAGCCGAGAAAGTGCATGTCGTGCTTGAAATGCACTCACATCAGTCAGTCATAACAGTGCAACGACACTTCAGGACGAAGTTCAACAAAGATCCACCAACTGCTAACTCCATTCGGCAATGGTATGCGTAGTTTAAAGCTTCTGGATGTCTCTGTAAGGGGAAATCAACGGGTCGGCCTGCTGTGAGCGAAGAAACGGTTGAACGCGTGCGGGGAAGTTTCACGCGTAGCCCGCGGAAGTCGACGAATAAAGCAAGCAGGGAGCTAAACGTACCACAGCCGACGGTTTGGGAAATCTTACGGAAAAGGCTAAAGCAGAAGCCTTACCGTTTACAATTGCTACAAGCCCTGACACCCGATGACAAAGTGAAACGCTTTGAATTTTCGGCGCGGTTGCAACAGCTCATGGAAGAGGATGCGTTCAGTGCGAAACTTGTTTTCAGTGATGAAGCAACATTTTTTCTTAATGGTGAAGTGAGCAGACACAATGTGAGAATCTGGGCGGTAGAGAATCCTCACGCATTCGTGCAGCAAATTCGCAATTCACCAAAAGTTAACGTGTTTTGTGCAATCTCACGGTTTAAAGTTTACGGCGCCTTTTTCTTCTGCGAAAAAAACGTTACAGGACACGTGTATCTGGACATGCTGGAAAATTGGCTCATGCCACAACTGGAGACCGACAGCGCCGACTTCATCTTTCAACAGGATGGTGCTCCACCGCACTTCCATCATGATGTTCGGCATTTCTTAAACAGGAGATTGGAAAACCGATGGATAGGTCGTGGTGGAGATCATGATCAGCAATTCATGTCATGGCCTCCACGCTCTCCCGACTTACCCCCATGCGATTTCTTTCTGTGGGGTTATGTGAAAGATTCAGTGTTTAAACCTCCTCTACCAAGAAACGTGCCAGAACTGCGAGCTCGCATCAACGATGCTTTCGAACTCATTGATGGGGACATGCTGCGCCGAGTGTGGGAGGAACTTGATTATCGGCTTGATGTCTGCCGAATCACTAAAGGGGCACATATCGAACATTTGTGAATGCCTAAAAAAACTTTTTGAGTTTTTGTATGTATGTGCAAAGCATTGTGAAAATATCTCAAATAATAAAGTTATTGTAGAGCTGTGAAATCGCTTCATATTGTAATAATTCTGCATTTATGCATTTATATCGATGTATAATTGGTTTGTTTTGTGAATACAATTTGTATTTTAACGCTGGGTCTTGCCTTGGGAAAATTATGCTATCGAACGAATACATCGATAGGTCGTGTGGAGAACCAAAGTGTTTAGGATCTTTGGGAGTGTGAACTCGGCCACATGGAGCGCGGGCAGAGGGAGAGTGTGGCTGGAGTAGGGCGGTGGAGCAGGTGTGTTGTGTGACTCTCCCGCGAGTTGCCGCGCTTTCGGGGTTTGGCAGCATGTAATTGCGCTCGACTTGCTATGATAGTTTCTGACACGGTGTCGCGGACGGGAAGCATTAGCTGGCGCACATCAAGAGCACGTTTCGCCTGGTGACAGTGTCGAGAAGAAGGCGCGCCAACATACAGCTTCTGCAACAGCGACGGCCGACAATGAGTGACTGTCGCCACCTCCCCGATCGACTACTGCAAACCTTCAATCAACCAAAAAGGAAGAGTAAAAGCACGTAAAGTTTTAGAACTGTAATTGCATTACCAAGCAGGGTCCCTTCCTTTTCTTGAATGAACCCGAGTGTCATTGAAATTCATACGCCAGCATTAAAGTAATATCATTCCATTTCACTGCTTTAATTTCAAAGTTCAGTTAAAGTATTCATAGCTGGCTACAATATTTAGATTACACAAGCAGAAATTAAGAGTGCGAGTTTTGCTACCATGTTTTTAGCTTACCTGTGACTGCAGCTCAGCTTGGTACGTACTAAATTTTACTATTGTTAATTGTTCAGAATGATTTAATTCAAGTTCAAAGGTAAATCTCTTATTTCTAAATTGCGTAGAATCAAGTAGCTTTTGAAATGATTGCTGAGGTAGCTCAAGACTAACCATATTTTATTGAATTTCGTAGTGCTTCAGAAACAAAGTTCACTATTAATTTCAGTCAGTAAATTAACTTTCAGTTTTCCGGTTTTATTAATTCTTTTGCTAAATTAAGTCAGAGTGTAACGAAATTTATTACTTCTGACAAACATTCAGTTTTCACACAACATGTGTCGACCTTCAATTGCCACGCTTTTAATGCTAAATATGTGTGCATTAATCTTTCATTTTCAGTTATTATAGTAGTTGACCATGGGACTGGCGACCGTAATTTTCCCCAAATCTCAAATATCTAATTAAAGCCAATTAATTGCTAACATAACGACTGCACATTTACTTTCTTTATTAATTTTACCTTTTTCTCAAAATTAATTTCCACCAATTTCATTTGCATTTTTCCTTTCATTGAGATGTAACACTTTCCTCCCTCTTTACCGACAAATTAACTTCGGTGACGATTGCTTTTTCCAAATTTCCATTAGGTGCATGCGGTTTAATTTTTCGCTGTCATTAAGGTCGATAAGTGAGGGGGAGGTTACAATGGGTTTGGGAAATGATTTGTTGACGGGTTCCGTTGTAGACGGATTTGTCACGATAAACGGTGGAACTCGGAATTCAGAGGCAGACACGATTTCTCGGAGACACTTGGTCAAATACCGATGTGAGTTGATCAACACTTCATGCGAAAATCCGTGTGAGCGTGTTAGTGCGACGGAAAAAAATGTGAGAGAAGGCGCCCTAGCTTGAGTGAGTGGCACAAGAAGTGCTTGCAAAATCGCACGTAAGTAAAAGTGCATTTAATAACTTTATTTCTCGTCCAAAAACTTATTTATGCATAACTGAAATGCAGACATTTATTTAATATGCTGTTTCGTTCTTAATTTGTGTTAGTTTAGGTTTATTTCGAAATTCCTGCTTGTTTATGCATAACTGAAGTGCAGGCATTTATTTAATATACCGTTACATTGATAATTAGTGTTAGTGTAGGTTTATTTCGAAATTCATGCTGCTCCCACACCACTACAAAACTTTTGTTAACACTGTTGGCCTCGCGTTTTTATCATTTAATTCTGTTCTTTGTAATATTGTTCAAATGGCTCTGAGCACTATGGGACTTGACTTCTGAAGTCATCAGTCCCCTAGAACTTAGAAATACTTAAACCTAACTAACCTAAGGACATCACACACACCCATGCCAGAGGCAGGATTCGAACCTGCGACCGTAGCGGTCGCGCGGTTCCAGACTGAAACGCGTAGAACCGCTCGGCCACGCCGGCCGGCTTGTTATATGGTTTATATGTACTTGTATGAACTGAAGGGTGCTACTTCTGAACATTCTTGCAAGCCAGAATGTTAATATGTGGAGGTGTGTGATGTAACGGACAAGTTGTGGCGAACTGAAAATATTCTAACTTCGGAGATGGCGTGGCGGCACGGGCCGCTCGGCAAGCAGGGGCTCGTCAGCGACCGCATGCCGCCATACCTTAGATGGAGCAAGAGAGGTAGCCCCAGCATGTGGACCAGACCGACCACGTGCCTGAAAATTCCATGTTGACGCTGTGTTGTGGAATGGGCTTCGTGTCGATGAAGGAGATTTGTATGCCTCGGAGTGTAAAAGATGGCGGACTTTCTGAAACCATAATGGTAGACACTACACAAATGGTTCAAATGGCTCTGAGCAATGTGGGACTTTACATCTGAGGTCATCAGTCTCCTAGAACTTAGATCTACTTAAACCTAACTAACCTAAGGACATCACACACATCCATGCCCGAGGCAGGATTCGAACCTGCGACCGTAGCGGTTGCACGCTTCCAGACTGAAGCTCCTAGAACAGCTCGGTCACAAAGGCCAGCTAGACATTACACAGTTCATGTAGAGATTAATAGCAGCAAGAGGAATCATGACACCTTAAAAGTAAACATGTACATTACCATTATTTGCATGACGATTCTGATGGTAATATCATATTTTCAATATCTTTATTAGTTTAAAGTTTAGTGTCTCACGATAAATTATACAAGTAACATATAACCACGAATTTCCAAAATCTAAACGGTTCATCCGATTTTGTTGATCAACGTCTCTAAAAAATGGCTCTGAGCACTATGGGACTCAACTGCTGTTGGCATAAGTCCCCTAGAACTTAGAGCTACTTAAACCTAACTAACCTAAGGACAGCACACAACACCCAGCCATCACGAGGTAGAGAAAATCCCTGACCCCGCCGGGAATCGAACCCGGGAACCCGGGCGTGGGAAGCGAGAACGCTACCGCACGACCACGAGATGCGGGCTCAACGTCTCTTTAGAAGGCTTTTAATGTAAATCTAAATTGGTATAAACTAATAAACTACAGGTATGTAACTTGAATAGTGCATGAGTTATTCGGGGGGCAAAGTGGCCGATTTCTATTAATCGCGTCATCTGTAAGTACTCCACAGTTACACGAAAAAAAGTAGCAGCATGCTTATAAATATATTTATTCATCTATGTCTTATTTTACATCCAATATATACTATTCATGAAGATGGTGGCCAGTTATTTACCGTGTTTTAGAAAGCACAGAGACATTAGACTACTGGCTTACTGCTGTTCCGTTCCTTTGACATATGTTTATTTAATTTGTTTATGTATTTAATTGTGTGTGTTACAGCGTGTTTATGGTCCGTCCGTAGGAATATTCATTTAATTTCAAGTTATTTAAATGTAAATCCAGTATTTCGAACGTGTTTCATTATGTTTGTGAGTGTGCGTTGGCCTGAAGAGACGAGGGAGTGCACTAGCCAATCACAGTGATCGTTTCCAGAAAGGACATATGGTGAGACTTTATGGAAGTGGGGGAGGGGCAGTCCTGAGCAGTGCGGCGCAAGGGGCAGTCGCACAGGACACGGGGAGTGCTGGACACTATGGCGCCACTGATGCACGGTCACAAGACTTGGAGAGAGTGGAGCAGTTAGCGCGTGTCGCGGGAGATAGAAATATTTCGCAGTGCCGACTTGTGCGCTTGTAAGACTTCCGTGGCTTCTGCAGGGAAGACGTGGTGTGCGTTCAGAAGTAAATATTTCGTGAGCTATGTTGTTCACAACTAATTACGTGAAGTAGAAATCTATTGTTCTTCTTTTATTCAACTTATATTTTATTTAATTGCTGGACCATGGGCACCAATAAGGGTTTCACAGTAATAAAGACCATTCTTAAAGGTACTTTTTCAATCGTACCCATCATTTGAAGTCGTTAAAATAGTACCTGCAGAATTTACTTAATTGCAATCTTTCGGTTATATATTTCTATATTACAGTCAAAACACGCAATTGCCGAGTGATAGAAACTATCAACCATTTGATTCATGTGTATATTCATATTGAATGCTGTAGACTCAGCAGTACTTGGCTTGTAATGCGACAACTACCTATCCCAGCCCCTAGACAACGAAACCAGCCAAAACTTTTAAAATTTCAGCTTTGAGTCAGTGGGTACGTAGTTAAGGGCCACACCACACCATTTCATTCTTTTTGAAAGCCTGCACCGTTCACTGTGTCAGGAACCACAGTACGTCAATCTTGGCAACGTTCGACACTGTGGACACTTACTGGACGATTCCGCCTTTCTCTTAGTACATCGTGGGACTGCAACCCCAGTGAACATAATCTGACCCGTTTGGAGTGTAGTGCGACTGGAATTTTTTCTCTGGTATACAGGTTTGAACAATTAGAGACTGCTCAGAACCATTAGCCGGAATTCGAAATTAATCCAAAGCAGCAAAGGGTGTTTATGTTTTTGCGGCCACCCCAATTCAGTCTCTCCTGTGGCGTGATGACGGAAGTGTGCAATCTGGACAAGTACATGATAAAACTGCGAAGGGCCCCTCTAAGACCCCCACCCTACCAGGTCAGCTACGTGGCAACCTGGGCACTTCTGTTGTCAACATTAAAAATACACCAGTAAAGAGTGCAACGTAGCAGAATGTGTGTCGAAGTCTCTGTACAGGTACAGTGTTACATATAAAAACTGACTGCCAACCGGCCGCCTCAAAGACTAAGTCCTAGCCGTTCACTTCAGGTGGCCAATAAAACCGACCACCCATGACAACTCCAAGTTCGGCCACCAGCAGAATCTGGGAACACTGTAAGACGCTGAAGTGTCAGGAGGAAGTGTTGTCTACCTCGGAGATGCTGCCGGGTTGTTTGAGCACCTGGTCTAATGGCCACAGTCGCCTTGTGCGTCGAGCGAGCAGGTCGTAGTTAACTTCGGCTTGTGCCGCAGCGCCGCTTGTATCGAAGTTACTCAGCCTTGTTGGTGTATCGGCCGGAGTCAGATCATAGTTGCGTAGTGGAGTTTGTTGTCGTTTTCCTCTTGGCGGCGGTGTTTTCTGCCCGCGCCATGGCGTCTGCCGAGTCTACTAAATCTGTTCCTCGTCGAGCTACTGTTCGTTTCCGTTTTGAAAAGAGTATGCGTCGTGTTCACCCTGGTACCTTAGAAATTCACGATTGTTTGGCTAACGTTATCCGTGTTACACCTCATCAGGTAGATACTGCTTACTTTGATTCTGATTTGTATGAATTCTTTGTGAAGTTTTATGATCCAGTTCAAGTAGAACGGCTTCTCTCTCGCGTTGGTTCTAAAGTGTTGTTTACACACTGCGATGATTCCGTTAGTAAAGTTCTCCTTGAAAATGCGGCACTAGAGTATACTCCGGTTAGAATTCCTCCTGAAGTGCACGATTCATTTCTTAAAACAGCGTTGCTTCCGTTTGGAGTAATACGGCATATACGATAGGAACGGTGGGCAGCACATCATGGCTCATGGCTCTGAGCACTATGGGACTTAACATCTGAGGTCATCAGTTCCCTAGAACTTAGAACTACTTAAACCTTACTAACCTAAGGACACCATACACAACCATGCCCGACGCAGGATTCTAACCTGTGACCGTAGCGGTCGCGCGGTTCCAGACTAACGCCTAGAACCGCTCGGCCACTCTGACCGGCAGCACAACATCGCTTCCAGTGTTATAATGGTATCCGGACTGTGGACATGTGCGTTAAAAAGAATATTCCTTCCCACTTAACTGTTTGTGGTTACCGAATCCATGTTACGTATGCAGGTCAAGAAGTTACATGTTTTCTTTGTAACGAATGCGGTCATCTCAGATCTGATTGTCCGCGCCGTACTACTGTTCTGACGTCGTCTTATCAAAAACTTATTTATTTAACGTTAGCAGACACAGTATCTTCGCAGTCAGCTGTCAGTCAATCTCCAGCTTTAAGCGATGTAGGGGCAACATTACCCCCCACTTCTCGGGAATTTCCACCATTCCCGGCGCGTCCCAGTGCGACCTCGGTCCGTGAGGGGACGACGGCTTCTGCAGCGAAAGTCAAACGATGGCGGACTGAGGACGGTACAGATTTCGAGGACGCCCCACTCCAGTCTCGTTCTTCTGATACGGCGTTGACACAGGTTGCACCTTCTGGCGGTAATGAGTTGTCTACTGACGTTAATAGTGATTCCAGTATTACCAGAGATGATGGAGCTGCTTCTGTTGATGTTAAAATGTGTGTTGAATCTGCGTCCCCCACTTTACCCGTAGACGTGACGGTTCCCGTGAGTTCGCACGTTCCCGCGGAGACGTTGCCTGCTGGCCAGTCTTTACAGTGTTCCAGTGCAATACCATCCCTCCTCCACTCTGAGGCGGTGGCGCAACAGGATTCTACGGGTTCTCTTCCTGATGATCAGTCGATGCCATCCGACACTGGCACTGCGTTACCTGTCTCTTCTGTACCTGATGTTGCTGTTGGTCGTTCTGAGTTGTGCTCCCCGATTTCCGATGATTGCAGTGGCGACGGCTCCTCTATCAAATTGGAGCTTGACGTGCCCGCAACCCCACCACATCAAGAGTATATGTTTTCACGGTGTGGTGTGAAACATCGTTTTCAATCTGCACTCGCAGCGGCGCATCGTAAAGAGAAAAACGAGGATTCTTCGGCATCCGGTGGGGAGGATTAGAATTATACAGTACCTTCCTTCCCCCGCCTCTGGACGTTGAGGAAAGACGGACGTGATGAGTGCTTTTTCCTTAGTGTTGTTTTATTGACCCTACATGTGTTAACGGATGCAGGCGTACACATTTCTAACCCTCAATGTCAATAGGATACATTCTCAATTACGGAGTTTTGCTGCGTTACGTCAGTTTATTTACGGTTCCCAAGCTGATATCGTGTGTTTACAAGAGGTATTATTTGATGTGTTTTGTCTTCCTGGATACTCTATATTTTTCAACGTCGCGCTTGAAAATTCTACCGGTATGGCTTTGCTTTGTCGAGATGGAATCCCGCTGACGGACTTCGAAAGGCTAGGTGATGGTCGCTGTATAGGCTGTAGTTTGTATGACCTAACCTTCATTTTTCTTTACACCCCGCCTGGACCCGGTCGTTCATCCGATCGTGTAGAGTCTCATAAGGCAGAAGTCGTTTATTTACTCCAACGGAACCTGCGCAAGGTTTTATTTGGGGCCGGTTCTAACTGCGTCTTACGTCATGTAGTCAGACCCTCAGTTATACATTTAGTCTTGAACTTAATGATATGATGAGGTCCTTGCATTTCCAGGATGCTTGTTTTGGCAGATATCATACATTGTTGCGGTTTACGGTTTTTACAGCTACTTCAAGTAGCCGATTGGACCGCTTTTATTTATGTGCCCCCGTATGTAATCAGCTTCTATCGATAGATGTAATTCCTGGCAGTTTCACTAATCACTGTGCTGTTTCAATGACTTTTAGCCACGTCCCGAGCGGGTCCACCTTTCGGGTCCTTTATGGAAGCTTAACACTTCACATTGCACGGACCCCTCTCTGGAAGGTATCATTGCAGACGTATGGCGGCGGACAACTCAGTCCCAGGCGCGTTATTCCTCACTTTCGGAATGGTGGGTTACCTTTGCTACACCCCGCATTCGAAATACACTCAAGCATTTTAGCGCCGAAAAAGCGGCTGAAATAAGGTGCACTAGGGAATTTTATTATTTACTATAACGTTCGTGATGCACCCTTGATGGTGATCGACGTCCACCGTGTGATGGCGAAATTTCTCCAACTCAAACGTAGGCAAATGGATGATGTCCGATTGAGTTCCCAGCCTTGCTGAATCGTACAGGATGAGTTGAGCTCTCTCTATCATCTTCTCCAGCTTCACAAGCGATCTCGAAGGACGGTTCTTCCTGCCATTCGTTCTCTAGACGGGCGTTAGGGGTCCTCCCAATGTGATAACATGCGTAATCTTTACCAGTACTATTCCGAACTTTATACTGGAGTGGATTCAGACGGTCCACCGTTTCTTGATTTTACCTCACTCCTTGATAGTGTTGTTACGCCAGCTCTCCAGGAAGAGTTTTTCCCTGTTTTCCGCACGGCCGGTGTGGCCGAGCGGTACTAGGCGCTACAGTCTGGAACGCGCGACCGCTACGGTCGCAGGTTCGAAACCTGCCTCGGGCATGGATGTGCGTGATGTACACCACAGACCGTCAGGTGGCTTGCGGAGAATGGATGTAGATGTAGATGTACATGTAGATGTTGATGTTGATGTAGATGTCCTTAGGTTAGTTAGGTTTAAATAGTTCTAAGTTCTAGGGGACTGATGACCTCAGCAGTTAAGTCCCATAGTGCTCCGAGCCATTTGAACCATTTTTTCTTTGTTTTCGATCGCGATGATATACTTCATATTGTGGGTCGTTCTCCCTCCCACAAATCGCCTGGCCCCGATGGCCTTCCCAAAGAATTTTATATATTTTGGCTCCTGATAGGAGATACGATAACTTCCGTGGAGAATGAAGTATTCCACGAAGGCCTTCTCCCGCCCAGCTTTAAGGTTGTTAAAATTTTCCTGATCCCCAAAAATCCGGGACTTTTGCGTGTCGATTAGGTCCGCCCGACAACCTTCTTCAACATGATTATAAAATAGTGGCGTGAGCGGTAAATAAGAGACTATCGGTATTGTTGGCTACCATTATCGCGTGCCGTCAAAGTTGTCTTCCGGGTCGTACTCTCCTGACTCCCGTTGCTGAATGTCGTGATATAATTTCGATTGCTTCCACCATTCCCGTGCCAAGCGCTTTGCTTTTCATTGATTTTCACCAAGCATTCGACAGCGTTAATCATGGATTCCTTATGCGAGTTTTAACGATGCTGCACGATGGCTGTTCAGCTCTTCCCCCATCGCTGTGTGTCAGGGCGTCCTTCAAGGGAGTCTGTTATCTATGTCACTCTACGTGCTGTTCTTGGACCCCTTATTGCGAACTATAGCTGCTTGTCTGGGTGGCTGGTTGCTGTTGGGAGAAAGGTTTACCGTTCGTGCATATGCTGATGACGTTATCGTTCTTCTCCGTACCCATGATGATATACCACTGCTGAAGGAAGTTTTGGGTGTCTTTTGTCGTCTTACGGGAGCGCGGGTTAATGTCCAGAAATGTCATTGACACTGTTGAATTTCCATGGACTTTGAAGGTCACCCAATATCGATCGTTGGGTGTTATAATTGACAGTTGTCTGCTAAAGATGGCTACGATAAACTGGAAGTCTGTCACGAGTAAGATTCAGGGAGCAATAATTGAACACGAGCGTCGCTGCCTCTCACTTCTTCATAAGGTCCGGGCCATGGAAGCGTATGTGTTAAGTAAAGCTTACTTTATTGCACAAATCTTTCCACTTCCTGCGATGATGTACCGCAAGTTGCAGCGTTTAACTGGCAGGTTTGTCTGGCGCAACTCTATATTTCGCGTGCGTTATGGGATGATGGGGAGGTCTGGGCATACCTGACATTCGGGTCAAGGCTTCTGCCATACTCATCCGTCTTACCGTTTTAGCTTGTCAATGCGCTCCTTAGTCACTTACAGCTCGCCTTTATGACTGTATCCGACCGGCGAGTTTACTACCTCCAGTAGGTATTGGTAGGATTAGTTATAAACTACGACACGTTAAGGAATTTTTTCTTGATGTCAGCTATTTAGGAGTAAATATCCTTTCCCAAGATCATCTCTCCCTAAAAATGCTGTTAAGCCGCTGGCCAGTTCCTCATTGTATTCCGTGTGTGGAAACCCCGTCGCCAGAAACGAACTGGAAGATTGTTTGGTCTAAGACTAGCCTTCCGATTTTCCAGAAGGAAGTGGCGTCCTCGTGGTACCAAGCTGTTCATGATATTATACCCACCAACGTGCGACTTTTTCGTATTGATCTCAGTGTGACGGATCGTTGCCATGAAACTTATACATCCTATCATCGGTTGATCTCCTGCGTTCATGACCATAGGAGATGGCTTCGGCGATAACTAGCTTTTCTTCTCAGGACGCCGGAGGCGGCTATCTATGGGAAGATTCTCGTGCGTCCCGATTCAACCTTCTTTCCCCGATCGAAGAACAATGTCATCATGTGGCTTGTTGGACATTCTATCCACTACGTGTTGGTGACTGGATATGATGCAGATCAGTGTGCCTTTTCCCAATATATGGCCACAGCCCGTTGGACGCGGCTCAGGATGCCCCGTTATCGTGAACTTTTTTCTAATATGCTGTATCTTGTTTTTCATCGACAAGACGTTGGATGCGTTGACATTCCCCCTCTTCTTTTTTGTGTAGACTCTTGTTTGGATTTAGATGTTCCACGACGTAGAAGTGACGGAGGAAAGAAGGTATGGGCACGTTAAAATTAACGCCCCATTCGTTCACATATGTTTTTTTGATTTAAACCTTTTGTGTTTGTCGAAATGACTTCTGCCATTTCAGTATATATTTCGGTGTGTTTCCTGTGTAAAGAATAAAGAGAGTGGCTAGCGTTGCTGCCTATGGATCACGGGGTCCTGGGTTCGATTCCGAACCCTCTTGGGAATTTTCTCTCGCGATCGAAAAAAGAACAACAAAAAGTGGTAATCGTCTGCATTCTAAACTAATAGTCGCGCGATTGCATCTAAGTGCATTTTTTACCAAGTTCTAGCCCTCGTCTAAAGTTATTATTGAACATCGAAGATAATTGCTTCACATTGTACCCACCAGCAATAAAAAGTACTTCCAGAAACAAATCCACAGGACAGCTCGTGGCTGCGTCGCGATCAGAACATCTTAAGCGCTCGAGCGTTCCCTCGCGCTGCAGCGACTACCGGCCACCGGCCAGAGGCGACCCGCTGCCTGAAATCCGGCGCCGCCCAAGAGAACGCGGCGCGACGCGGTCAGTGTAGGTATCAACTGTCATTTTCGAATCTGATGTTCTAGTTATCATCTTGCAGTTAAGCATTGGATTTTGCATACTTGAAAATCACGATCTGCGGTTAAGCGTTGTAAAATTGAGTCGCAAGTGGAAAAAGGTGTAACATCTGTAGCACGGTATTTACTTTTGGTGTAACAGAGAGGTGAATGCAGAGGAGGCAGCTCGAAAGACTTGAACTGTGTGTGGAGTGAATGCTTTTGGGAAAAATACAACAGAAAAAGATGTTCTTGTTTCAACATAGATCGTTCTGGCATGAATGATTTTCCACATTAAGGAAGTCTCGATTACTGATATATGTGATGGATTACCATTTAATCATCATACTCATTTGCATTCAACAGGCAAAATTCAGAAGTCTGGTGTAGGAGTACTGCACTCTCTAATTCAAAGCAACAAAAATCAACGGAGTGACTATTATTGCAGTTTTGGTCGCTCATTGAGCATTCCTATGCAGTAGGGTTACTGGTGACGATTTATGACGCCTTTATCGTTAACTTCTTAAGAAGAAATGAAAGGCTGAGCCCCATCAAAAGACGTAGACTCGAGCAAAGAGAAGTGTGAACATAATATTTTCCGTCTGATAGCTCCAAAAGTTTATTTTGCGCTACGAATTCTTCCCCAAGGGTGTGTGCATCACAGCTGGAATTTGTCGCCAACAATTGAGACACCTATCGATCGCAGTCTAAGAAAATCGTCCGACAAAACTACATCACGTGTGCTACTGAATGATAACGCATTCTGTTGATTTGAGAAACAAAGCTATCCAGAAGATTGACAGGAAAGTAATCCCTCAGGCACTTGTAGTGATAGGGAAGTCATCTTTAAGCACTTGTCGCTCTCGTCATATCTTCGTAAAATTTGACCTTTCCCACTCTTCGATCAACCGTCAAACCAATTCATTTACAGATGAAAATGCTCTTCAAACTAATGACAAGGTTAGAACCAGCAGGTTTTTACAGGCGTAGAACTTGTAAGCTACTTTAGAATTGTCAAATTGTTTTAGATATTGTGAAAGAATATCCTGCTGCTGATTAATTTATCTTTGATGATTACTGTTGCGTTGAAAAACTAATGCAATCCTTCATTTGTGTGGCCATAGTGTCCGTAATTGCTTCATAATTCATTAGGGTATTTTTGATCCGTCGTTGCATCTACAAAATTCGTGATGTTTCCACCAGACGCGTTTCGCTTTGTTGAGGAACAAGCATCATCAGTGGTCTGTAATAAAGTTTTTCTACATTTTGATTTACTTTCTAGATAGAAAAACAGTTCATTAAGAATAGGTTGGTTTGTACTTCCGGTGATTTTTCGGCTGATTTCTCGCTTACATCGGGAAATGCCGTCTGCTAGCACATCGTTGTTTTTCTGTGTTAGACACTGATAATTTTATTCTACTTTTTAGATGTTCTGCAGCACTAGACGAAAATTATCAGATAAACTTAATAACAGTCCACTGATGATGGTTTACCTCAATAAAGCGAAAGGCGTCTGGTGAAAAAATCACGCATTTTGTAGTAGCAACGACGGATCAAAAATACCTTCATGAAACTAATGTAAAACGAAGTTAAAATATGCACTGTACTAATACAAATTAAATTCCACCTACTACTGAAACACCACGAATACAGTCTGTCGTCATAAGACATTAAGTATCTATAAGACGATTCAGCCTATTTTACCACGAATTAGTAGAATATTACCGACTTTTGACTTCGAAAATGTCTGTATTTACTTCATGTCCTGTATCATTCTCAAGTATTATGAAAACGTGACAGTTCAGAGATAAAATTATGTATTCACAACAACAACAAAAAATATGTCGTCAGAAAAAAGTGGCATTTGAATTTAGTAGTACCATAAGGTTTTCACTCTGACACTACGGGGTACTAAATGTAGCAAGACGAATTTTGCTCGAGCGTTGTCTTACTATTCCCTTATTGAGTTTCTATCTACCTGTTATAGCTCTGCTACAAAAGAATTAAAAAACCGGCTTTCAGCGAGTCTCGAAAGGCGAACAAAAAGCAGCTTGCACCTGCCAAGGAAGCACGTTACCTGGAAGCTAGCGAATAAGTGCTGTGTTTGTGCCTTACTTTTCCAGCGGGATTTGAATCTTTGGCTACAATTGCAGTAGCACACCCAGTGAGGTATCAAGAATTGGAGCATTCACTCATTGCTGTAGAATAGGCTAGAGCAGAAAGAAGCAGGTTTCTTACAACTATACCTAGTGAAATTGGTAGGTTAATGCAGCTCCAGTCCGGCACTACCACTAAGTTGCCAAACATATTCCGAACAGCACTTAACATAAAAATGTGTGTGTGTGTGTGTGTGTGTGTGTGTGTGTGTGTGTGTGTGTGTGTGTGTGCCTGTGTGTGGTGTCCGAAAGAACAGATACTACGAATCGAAATAGACAGCCTTGTTAATCAATTACATATCGAAGGACAGATGTCCAGACTGAGACTGTCATGGGAGTTTTAATACAACTACGGCGTCACATGAAAACTGGTGCCTGATCAGGTTCGAACCCGGATTCGTGGTGTCTTTCCTTTCGGACATGTCCAAAAGATTAGACGTCACACATATATCCATATACAGGGTGTTACAGGAGGAATAGTAGATGTTTTAGCAAGTGGTTGGACAGATGAATTGCATAAAAATTCCATATAAATTATTCCACTTTTTATTGAGTACAGAGATACAACTGATAGTACGTAACCCTAACAAACTTAAAGCAAGGGTAAATGAGGACGTTCAAAATTGATTTTCAAAAATTCCCAAACCAACTTCAATGCACATTTGACTTCTCTTGATAACACCACGTGTAGTTCTTCAAAGGTCGTCTTTGCGTTCTTTTATGAGGGCTGCACTATTCATAATACAAACGATCAAATCGGCTCTTGGGATTACTTTTTCTTTGTAGACTTCACCTTTCAACCATTTCAGCAGACAAAAATTCAAAGAGATAAGGTTCGGGGACCTTGGTGAGCAAGAAAAGTGCCCGTTTCTACTGGTCCATCTTCCTGGAAATGTTACGTTTGGATGACGTGCCACCTGACGACTAGAATGTGCAAGAGCCCCGTTATGCTGGAGGAACATACGCGTTCTTTGGCGAAAGGAACCTCTTCCAATAACGCTGGATGCTCATTTTCAAGGAACTATAGACAACGGGGTCCTGTAAGGCCCAACATACGAAACGAAAATGCATTGAACCCTGCTGTATGTACTTAATACAAATTGGGCACAACTTACATGGCAGTTTTTCTGCAATTTATCTATACTACCACCCCCTATCGAATGTTTTCGGTGCTAGACACACGTGAGAGTGAGTGGAATAGTGGACGCGAGCGCGGGGGGGGGGGGGGGGGGGGGGGGTTCGCGCATGTGGTATGCGGCAAAGATGTGAATTTCCGTCGTTGGCTGTTGTGTCCCGATAGTGCAGTGGTCAGCACGTTTGCCTAGCAAGCAGGAGGTCTAGGTTCGAACTCCGTTCGGTCACATATTTTCATCTGCCGTCGTTGCTGTATTTCAATGCGCTGTGACAGTGTGGACGTCGGTCCTTCGATATTTAAGATGCACTTGTTTTTTGTGGCAATAGAGGTGATTTGCGAACACTTGTCTTGCCGTTAATGTAAGGGGCTTCAACGGCATCCATCACTTCCTTAGTCATTGCTTTGTGACGGCGCTAATTCATGTCATATATATGCGAATGAGATTGTAGCGCATATTTAGGCAAATAACGAATTGACATTGTACAAGTATTTACGAACAGTAGAAGCAGGATTGAAGTGAAGTGATCACTTGACCAAGTGCAACATAGAGTAACTCTGTAGTGAGTCATTCCAGCTGCTTATCTGAGGGTAATATTTGCTAAGCAATTCACCGCACGATGATCTCTGTAGTCATACCGTATCATTAGCTCGTGAATGGAGTACTGTGTTCGTTAAATCGGATTACAAATGCTGATGCCAAATAAAGAGAAGCGACAAAGCCACCATACTATCTTTACTTACGTAGGTAGTCAGCGCTAAATTATGTGCACCACCATTAACGTTACTGTAAGCAGTTTGACAACAGCAACTCTGGTCTCGGCGGAGGTTCTAGTCCTCCCTCGGGCATGGGTGTGTGTGTTTGTCCTAGGGATAATTTAGGTTAAGTAGTGCGTAAGCTTAGGAACTGATGACCTTAGCAGTTAAGTCCCATAAGATTTCACACACATTTCAAAACATTTCTTCCATATTAGAGCCACATTTTATGGCTAAATTTCTCAGGACTTCCAACCTTCCTATCACTCCATCATTGAAACATATCACTGCATCTACTACACCAACCTTTAATGTATTTAGTCCTACAATAACGTTCTTGGGTAATCTTTCCCATATGCAATGGTTGAAACTTTCATTTGTATTCTGAGTGCCCCATGAAGACATTTACTAAGCCAACCTGAGTCACTCAGGTCTCTAAAAATTGGTTTTCTTCCATTCTTATCAAGATCGTACATTTGACCAATTTCTTTTGCTTTTTGGTAACCACACCAAGAATCTGCTCCTTTTGGACAAAGTCCGTGATCAGGGTGATCATCTGCGAACAATTTATGAAAGTAGGTGGGCCATACAGATTTTCTCATTGCTGTAACATCATTCAGAGGTGCAGTTCGTCTAATGTCCAGTCCATAATAACTCTGAAGGAGGTCTGTTTCAGTTTCTGTCAATCTGCCTCGGCCAGGGAGTGATTTCCCTCAGATAGGAACTTTTCTTTCATTTATCTTCGTAGCTTTCTCAATCTAGCACCCATCCTCTTTTTACACATTTCACAACACTCCAGTTTTGTTACCAAGGTATCACCATAAACACTGAACTCATAAATTTTATTGAAAGCTTTAGAATCCGCATCGCCTAGGTACTTCGTATACCTAACGTTATAAAAAGGTACCGACCTATGAAATATTTGTAGAGCTCCATCACACTCCATACCTCCCCTGTGACCAGAAATTCAAAATGTATCTGTGGACATTCACAAGGAGAGTTCCCCAGCAGTGCGATCGACTTTTTGAAACTATCTACATGCTGATGTAGGTTAAGATCCCACGTATCGCACACTGGTGGCCCTCGTTTGCGAGTAATCGACAAAAAAAATCTGAATTTTTGGTAATGCTCAACATCGCTAAAAAAGTTACATTATGTGGACTAGTTCTGTAGTGTGATGGTTATGATAATATCTTCGCATGCAGGTGGTTGTTGGTTCAAATTGCACTCAACTTTTTTTATCTTCATCGTAATTACTTCGATCATTCTTTTTATTCAATTAATAGGTTTGAATGCAGTTTTTTCTGTTCTTTTGTCTATCATTTTAGTCACAGTGCGAACTTTTTCATTTGTTTCATTTTTTATTTATATCCTTCTTTTTCTAGTCGGAATTTTTGTAAATATAAATTTAATTATATTTATCCATTCCAATTTTCAATTATTTGAAAAGTCCGATCTATCAATTAAAAAACAAAAGCCGGAATGATCTATTTATATTAGTGCAATCGTTCGAAAAATTTTGTTACCAAATGTGCTATTTTTTCACAGTAATCGTCATACAAATATATAAAACATAACCAAAACAACTACGGTATAATAGACAAGATAACACAGAGGAAAATTTAAATGAAAGACGTATTTGAAGTAAAACGCAATTGAAGAAAAGTGAGAAATGGGTATGATGAACGCAATAGTGTGGACGAAAAAGTAGGGGGATAAAACAAAGGAAATTAAATCTAAATTAATACATAAAATTAATTAATAACACGTGAACAAAGATTTCAAGTTGAGAAAGAATGACACGAAGAAAATGAGAGCAAATGAAGAAGATGATATTATGATTAAAAGTTATGGGACAAAGGAAGGGAATTAAAAAATTACATAGAAATCAACCAACTGAATAAAATTCATGACCAAAGTTGTTTCGATAAAGATTTAAAAATAAAAAGAAACATATTACACCTAATGAGATTCAAACCCGCAACCTCCTGCACGGGTAGCTGTTATCGTATCCATTACACCACGCCACCACACCATATAACGCGACTTTTTGAATGCTGTTGAGTACGAAACAAAATTACGATTTTTATTTTCGTCAGCCACTCACAAACGAGGGACCACCAGGGTCA